>NW_027139906.1:0-79268 GCF_035084215.1 Heptranchias perlo | reverse complement strand
TCACGGCTGCCGTACCTGCAGCCGTGCTGCCCCTGTGCAAATACACTTCCAATACACAAATACATCATAAATATACAGGTAATATATATATTATTATAAACACAAGTTGTTGTTGGTGGTGGTGGTGGTCTGATGATAAAGACCGCCACTCTGGCATCACTCCGGCGTTGACTGGGTGCAAGCTGGGAACCCTGGCTGCACCCTGGCATCAATTCTGGGTTGACTGCGGGATCACTGGGGACACTCTGTTGGCTACTTGCCGCCATCTGACCAAGATGGCGGCTGGCGCAGCCGCCATTTTTCCAAAATGTAGGCCTGGCTGTCCTCCATTTTGTCCAAGGTGGTGGCCAAGCTGGCCTCCATTTCGTCCAAGGTGGTGGCCAAGCTGGCCTCCATTTTGTCCAATGAGGTAGCCAAGCTGGCCTCCATTTTGTCCAATGAGGTAGCCAAGCTGGCCTCCATTTTGTCCAAGGTCGGTGGCGACGCGGGCCTCATCTTGTACGGCATGGGAGCCGCGTGAGCGGCGAATTTTTTGAAAATGTTGGTCGCGCTCGCCCCCATTTTGTCCGGGACGGACTCCCCGCTGGCCTCCATTTGGTCCAAGCACGGCTGCCGTACCTGCAGCCGTGCTGCCCTGTGCAAATACACTTCCAAATACACAAATACATCATAAATATACAGGTAATATATATATATTATAAACACAAGTTGTTGTTGGTGGTGGTGGTGGTCTGATGATAAAGACCGCCACTCTGGCATCACTCCGGCGTTGACTGGGTGCAAGCTGGGAACCCTGGCTGCACCCTGGCATCATTCTGGGTTGACTGCGGGATCACTGGGGACACTCTGTTGGCTACTTGCCGCCATCTGACCAAGATGGCGGCTGGCGCAGCCGCCATTTTTCCAAAATGTCGGCCTGGCTGTCCTCCATTTTGTCCAAGGTGGTGGCCAAGCTGGCCTCCATTTCGTCCAAGGTGGTGGCCAAGCTGGCCTCCATTTTGTCCAATGAGGTAGCCAAGCTGGCCTCCATTTTGTCCAATGAGGTAGCCAAGCTGGCCTCCATTTTGTCCAAGGTGGTGGCGACGCGGGCCTCATCTTGTACGGCATGGGAGCCGCGTGAGCGGCGAATTTTTTGAAAATGTTGGTCGCGCTCGCCCCCATTTTGTCCGGGACGGACTCCCCGCTGGCCTCCATTTGGTCCAAGCACGGCTGCCGTACCTGCAGCCGTGCTGCCCCTGTGCAAATACACTTCCAAATACACAAATACATCATAAATATACAGGTAATATATATATATTATAAACACAAGTTGTTGTTGGTGGTGGTGGTGGTCTGATGATAAAGACCGCCACTCTGGCATCACTCCGGCGTTGACTGGGTGCAAGCTGGGAACCCTGGCTGCACCCTGGCATCATTCTGGGTTGACTGCGGGATCACTGGGGACACTCTGTTGGCTACTTGCCGCCATCTGACCAAGATGGCGGCTGGCGCAGCCGCCATTTTTCCAAAATGTAGGCCTGGCTGTCCTCCATTTTGTCCAAGGTGGTGGCCAAGCTGGCCTCCATTTCGTCCAAGGTGGTGGCCAAGCTGGCCTCCATTTCGTCCAAGGTGGTGGCCAAGCTGGCCTCCATTTTGTCCAATGAGGTAGCCAAGCTGGCCTCCATTTTGTCCAAGGTCGGTGGCGACGCGGGCCTCATCTTGTACGGCATGGGAGCCGCGTGAGCGGCGAATTTTTTGAAAATGTTGGTCGCGCTCGCCCCCATTTTGTCCGGGACGGACTCCCCGCTGGCCTCCATTTGGTCCAAGCACGGCTGCCGTACCTGCAGCCGTGCTGCCCCTGTGCAAATACACTTCCAAATACACAAATACATCATAAATATACAGGTAATATATATATATTATAAACACAAGTTGTTGTTGGTGGTGGTGGTGGTCTGATGATAAAGACCGCCACTCTGGCATCACTCCGGCGTTGACTGGGTGCAAGCTGGGAACCCTGGCTGCACCCTGGCATCATTCTGGGTTGACTGCGGGATCACTGGGGACACTCTGTTGGCTACTTGCCGCCATCTGACCAAGATGGCGGCTGGCGCAGCCGCCATTTTTCCAAAATGTCGGCCTGGCTGTCCTCCATCATTTTGTCCAAGGTGGTGGCCAAGCTGGCCTCCATTTCGTCCAAGGTGGTGGCCAAGCTGGCCTCCATTTTGTCCAATGAGGTAGCCAAGCTGGCCTCCATTTTGTCCAATGAGGTAGCCAAGCTGGCCTCCATTTTGTCCAAGGTGGTGGCGACGCGGGCCTCATCTTGTACGGCATGGGAGCCGCGTGAGCGGCGAATTTTTTGAAAATGTTGGTCGCGCTCGCCCCCATTTTGTCCGGGACGGACTCCCCGCTGGCCTCCATTTGGTCCAAGCACGGCTGCCGTACCTGCAGCCGTGCTGCCCCTGTGCAAATACACTTCCAAATACACAAATACATCATAAATATACAGGTAATATATATATATTATAAACACAAGTTGTTGTTGGTGGTGGTGGTGGTCTGATGATAAAGACCGCCACTCTGGCATCACTCCGGCGTTGACTGGGTGCAAGCTGGGAACCCTGGCTGCACCCTGGCATCATTCTGGGTTGACTGCGGGATCACTGGGGACACTCTGTTGGCTACTTGCCGCCATCTGACCAAGATGGCGGCTGGCGCAGCCGCCATTTTTCCAAAATGTCGGCCTGGCTGTCCTCCATTTTGTCCAAGGTGGTGGCCAAGCTGGCCTCCATTTCGTCCAAGGTGGTGGCCAAGCTGGCCTCCATTTCGTCCAAGGTGGTGGCCAAGCTGGCCTCCATTTTGTCCAATGAGGTAGCCAAGCTGGCCTCCATTTTGTCCAAGGTGGTGGCGACGCGGGCCTCATCTTGTACGGCATGGGAGCCGCGTGAGCGGCGAATTTTTTGAAAATGTTGGTCGCGCTCGCCCCCATTTTGTCCGGGACGGACTCCCCGCTGGCCTCCATTTGGTCCAAGCACGGCTGCCGTACCTGCAGCCGTGCTGCCCCTGTGCAAATACACTTCCAAATACACAAATACATCATAAATATACAGGTAATATATATATATTATAAACACAAGTTGTTGTTGGTGGTGGTGGTGGTCTGATGATAAAGACCGCCACTCTGGCATCACTCCGGCGTTGACTGGGTGCAAGCTGGGAACCCTGGCTGCACCCTGGCATCATTCTGGGTTGACTGCGGGATCACTGGGGACACTCTGTTGGCTACTTGCCGCCATCTGACCAAGATGGCGGCTGGCGCAGCCGCCATTTTTCCAAAATGTAGGCCTGGCTGTCCTCCATTTTGTCCAAGGTGGTGGCCAAGCTGGCCTCCATTTCGTCCAAGGTGGTGGCCAAGCTGGCCTCCATTTCGTCCAAGGTGGTGGCCAAGCTGGCCTCCATTTTGTCCAATGAGGTAGCCAAGCTGGCCTCCATTTTGTCCAAGGTGGTGGCGACGCGGGCCTCATCTTGTACGGCATGGGAGCCGCGTGAGCGGCGAATTTTTTGAAAATGTTGGTCGCGCTCGCCCCCATTTTGTCCGGGACGGACTCCCCGCTGGCCTCCATTTGGTCCAAGCACGGCTGCCGTACCTGCAGCCGTGCTGCCCTGTGCAAATACACTTCCAAATACACAAATACATCATAAATATACAGGTAATATATATATATTATAAACACAAGTTGTTGTTGGTGGTGGTGGTGGTCTGATGATAAAGACCGCCACTCTGGCATCACTCCGGCGTTGACTGGGTGCAAGCTGGGAACCCTGGCTGCACCCTGGCATCATTCTGGGTTGACTGCGGGATCACTGGGGACACTCTGTTGGCTACTTGCCGCCATCTGACCAAGATGGCGGCTGGCGCAGCCGCCATTTTTCCAAAATGTCGGCCTGGCTGTCCTCCATTTTGTCCAAGGTGGTGGCCAAGCTGGCCTCCATTTCGTCCAAGGTGGTGGCCAAGCTGGCCTCCATTTTGTCCAATGAGGTAGCCAAGCTGGCCTCCATTTTGTCCAATGAGGTAGCCAAGCTGGCCTCCATTTTGTCCAAGGTGGTGGCGACGCGGGCCTCATCTTGTACGGCATGGGAGCCGCGTGAGCGGCGAATTTTTTGAAAATGTTGGTCGCGCTCGCCCCCATTTTGTCCGGGACGGACTCCCCGCTGGCCTCCATTTGGTCCAAGCACGGCTGCCGTACCTGCAGCCGTGCTGCCCCTGTGCAAATACACTTCCAAATACACAAATACATCATAAATATACAGGTAATATATATATATTATAAACACAAGTTGTTGTTGGTGGTGGTGGTGGTCTGATGATAAAGACCGCCACTCTGGCATCACTCCGGCGTTGACTGGGTGCAAGCTGGGAACCCTGGCTGCACCCTGGCATCATTCTGGGTTGACTGCGGGATCACTGGGGACACTCTGTTGGCTACTTGCCGCCATCTGACCAAGATGGCGGCTGGCGCAGCCGCCATTTTTCCAAAATGTCGGCCTGGCTGTCCTCCATTTTGTCCAAGGTGGTGGCCAAGCTGGCCTCCATTTCGTCCAAGGTGGTGGCCAAGCTGGCCTCCATTTTGTCCAATGAGGTAGCCAAGCTGGCCTCCATTTTGTCCAATGAGGTAGCCAAGCTGGCCTCCATTTTGTCCAAGGTGGTGGCGACGCGGGCCTCATCTTGTACGGCATGGGAGCCGCGTGAGCGGCGAATTTTTTGAAAATGTTGGTCGCGCTCGCCCCCATTTTGTCCGGGACGGACTCCCCGCTGGCCTCCATTTGGTCCAAGCACGGCTGCCGTACCTGCAGCCGTGCTGCCCCTGTGCAAATACACTTCCAAATACACAAATACATCATAAATATACAGGTAATATATATATATTATAAACACAAGTTGTTGTTGGTGGTGGTGGTGGTCTGATGATAAAGACCGCCACTCTGGCATCACTCCGGCGTTGACTGGGTGCAAGCTGGGAACCCTGGCTGCACCCTGGCATCATTCTGGGTTGACTGCGGGATCACTGGGGACACTCTGTTGGCTACTTGCCGCCATCTGACCAAGATGGCGGCTGGCGCAGCCGCCATTTTTCCAAAATGTAGGCCTGGCTGTCCTCCATTTTGTCCAAGGTGGTGGCCAAGCTGGCCTCCATTTCGTCCAAGGTGGTGGCCAAGCTGGCCTCCATTTCGTCCAAGGTGGTGGCCAAGCTGGCCTCCATTTTGTCCAATGAGGTAGCCAAGCTGGCCTCCATTTTGTCCAAGGTGGTGGCGACGCGGGCCTCATCTTGTACGGCATGGGAGCCGCGTGAGCGGCGAATTTTTTGAAAATGTTGGTCGCGCTCGCCCCCATTTTGTCCGGGACGGACTCCCCGCTGGCCTCCATTTGGTCCAAGCACGGCTGCCGTACCTGCAGCCGTGCTGCCCCTGTGCAAATACACTTCCAAATACACAAATACATCATAAATATACAGGTAATATATATATATTATAAACACAAGTTGTTGTTGGTGGTGGTGGTGGTCTGATGATAAAGACCGCCACTCTGGCATCACTCCGGCGTTGACTGGGTGCAAGCTGGGAACCCTGGCTGCACCCTGGCATCATTCTGGGTTGACTGCGGGATCACTGGGGACACTCTGTTGGCTACTTGCCGCCATCTGACCAAGATGGCGGCTGGCGCAGCCGCCATTTTTCCAAAATGTAGGCCTGGCTGTCCTCCATTTTGTCCAAGGTGGTGGCCAAGCTGGCCTCCATTTCGTCCAAGGTGGTGGCCAAGCTGGCCTCCATTTCGTCCAAGGTGGTGGCCAAGCTGGCCTCCATTTTGTCCAATGAGGTAGCCAAGCTGGCCTCCATTTTGTCCAAGGTGGTGGCGACGCGGGCCTCATCTTGTACGGCATGGGAGCCGCGTGAGCGGCGAATTTTTTGAAAATGTTGGTCGCGCTCGCCCCCATTTTGTCCGGGACGGACTCCCCGCTGGCCTCCATTTGGTCCAAGCACGGCTGCCGTACCTGCAGCCGTGCTGCCCCTGTGCAAATACACTTCCAAATACACAAATACATCATAAATATACAGGTAATATATATATATTATAAACACAAGTTGTTGTTGGTGGTGGTGGTGGTCTGATGATAAAGACCGCCACTCTGGCATCACTCCGGCGTTGACTGGGTGCAAGCTGGGAACCCTGGCTGCACCCTGGCATCATTCTGGGTTGACTGCGGGATCACTGGGGACACTCTGTTGGCTACTTGCCGCCATCTGACCAAGATGGCGGCTGGCGCAGCCGCCATTTTTCCAAAATGTAGGCCTGGCTGTCCTCCATTTTGTCCAAGGTGGTGGCCAAGCTGGCCTCCATTTCGTCCAAGGTGGTGGCCAAGCTGGCCTCCATTTCGTCCAAGGTGGTGGCCAAGCTGGCCTCCATTTTGTCCAATGAGGTAGCCAAGCTGGCCTCCATTTTGTCCAAGGTGGTGGCGACGCGGGCCTCATCTTGTACGGCATGGGAGCCGCGTGAGCGGCGAATTTTTTGAAAATGTTGGTCGCGCTCGCCCCCATTTTGTCCGGGACGGACTCCCCGCTGGCCTCCATTTGGTCCAAGCACGGCTGCCGTACCTGCAGCCGTGCTGCCCCTGTGCAAATACACTTCCAAATACACAAATACATCATAAATATACAGGTAATATATATATATTATAAACACAAGTTGTTGTTGGTGGTGGTGGTGGTCTGATGATAAAGACCGCCACTCTGGCATCACTCCGGCGTTGACTGGGTGCAAGCTGGGAACCCTGGCTGCACCCTGGCATCATTCTGGGTTGACTGCGGGATCACTGGGGACACTCTGTTGGCTACTTGCCGCCATCTGACCAAGATGGCGGCTGGCGCAGCCGCCATTTTTCCAAAATGTCGGCCTGGCTGTCCTCCATTTTGTCCAAGGTGGTGGCCAAGCTGGCCTCCATTTCGTCCAAGGTGGTGGCCAAGCTGGCCTCCATTTTGTCCAATGAGGTAGCCAAGCTGGCCTCCATTTTGTCCAATGAGGTAGCCAAGCTGGCCTCCATTTTGTCCAAGGTGGTGGCGACGCGGGCCTCATCTTGTACGGCATGGGAGCCGCGTGAGCGGCGAATTTTTTGAAAATGTTGGTCGCGCTCGCCCCCATTTTGTCCGGGACGGACTCCCCGCTGGCCTCCATTTGGTCCAAGCACGGCTGCCGTACCTGCAGCCGTGCTGCCCCTGTGCAAATACACTTCCAAATACACAAATACATCATAAATATACAGGTAATATATATATATTATAAACACAAGTTGTTGTTGGTGGTGGTGGTGGTCTGATGATAAAGACCGCCACTCTGGCATCACTCCGGCGTTGACTGGGTGCAAGCTGGGAACCCTGGCTGCACCCTGGCATCATTCTGGGTTGACTGCGGGATCACTGGGGACACTCTGTTGGCTACTTGCCGCCATCTGACCAAGATGGCGGCTGGCGCAGCCGCCATTTTTCCAAAATGTCGGCCTGGCTGTCCTCCATTTTGTCCAAGGTGGTGGCCAAGCTGGCCTCCATTTCGTCCAAGGTGGTGGCCAAGCTGGCCTCCATTTTGTCCAATGAGGTAGCCAAGCTGGCCTCCATTTTGTCCAATGAGGTAGCCAAGCTGGCCTCCATTTTGTCCAAGGTGGTGGCGACGCGGGCCTCATCTTGTACGGCATGGGAGCCGCGTGAGCGGCGAATTTTTTGAAAATGTTGGTCGCGCTCGCCCCCATTTTGTCCGGGACGGACTCCCCGCTGGCCTCCATTTGGTCCAAGCACGGCTGCCGTACCTGCAGCCGTGCTGCCCCTGTGCAAATACACTTCCAAATACACAAATACATCATAAATATACAGGTAATATATATATATTATAAACACAAGTTGTTGTTGGTGGTGGTGGTGGTCTGATGATAAAGACCGCCACTCTGGCATCACTCCGGCGTTGACTGGGTGCAAGCTGGGAACCCTGGCTGCACCCTGGCATCATTCTGGGTTGACTGCGGGATCACTGGGGACACTCTGTTGGCTACTTGCCGCCATCTGACCAAGATGGCGGCTGGCGCAGCCGCCATTTTTCCAAAATGTAGGCCTGGCTGTCCTCCATTTTGTCCAAGGTGGTGGCCAAGCTGGCCTCCATTTCGTCCAAGGTGGTGGCCAAGCTGGCCTCCATTTTGTCCAATGAGGTAGCCAAGCTGGCCTCCATTTTGTCCAATGAGGTAGCCAAGCTGGCCTCCATTTTGTCCAAGGTGGTGGCGACGCGGGCCTCATCTTGTACGGCATGGGAGCCGCGTGAGCGGCGAATTTTTTGAAAATGTTGGTCGCGCTCGCCCCCATTTTGTCCGGGACGGACTCCCCGCTGGCCTCCATTTGGTCCAAGCACGGCTGCCGTACCTGCAGCCGTGCTGCCCCTGTGCAAATACACTTCCAAATACACAAATACATCATAAATATACAGGTAATATATATATATTATAAACACAAGTTGTTGTTGGTGGTGGTGGTGGTCTGATGATAAAGACCGCCACTCTGGCATCACTCCGGCGTTGACTGGGTGCAAGCTGGGAACCCTGGCTGCACCCTGGCATCATTCTGGGTTGACTGCGGGATCACTGGGGACACTCTGTTGGCTACTTGCCGCCATCTGACCAAGATGGCGGCTGGCGCAGCCGCCATTTTTCCAAAATGTAGGCCTGGCTGTCCTCCATTTTGTCCAAGGTGGTGGCCAAGCTGGCCTCCATTTCGTCCAAGGTGGTGGCCAAGCTGGCCTCCATTTCGTCCAAGGTGGTGGCCAAGCTGGCCTCCATTTTGTCCAATGAGGTAGCCAAGCTGGCCTCCATTTTGTCCAAGGTGGTGGCGACGCGGGCCTCATCTTGTACGGCATGGGAGCCGCGTGAGCGGCGAATTTTTTGAAAATGTTGGTCGCGCTCGCCCCCATTTTGTCCGGGACGGACTCCCCGCTGGCCTCCATTTGGTCCAAGCACGGCTGCCGTACCTGCAGCCGTGCTGCCCCTGTGCAAATACACTTCCAAATACACAAATACATCATAAATATACAGGTAATATATATATATTATAAACACAAGTTGTTGTTGGTGGTGGTGGTGGTCTGATGATAAAGACCGCCACTCTGGCATCACTCCGGCGTTGACTGGGTGCAAGCTGGGAACCCTGGCTGCACCCTGGCATCATTCTGGGTTGACTGCGGGATCACTGGGGACACTCTGTTGGCTACTTGCCGCCATCTGACCAAGATGGCGGCTGGCGCAGCCGCCATTTTTCCAAAATGTCGGCCTGGCTGTCCTCCATTTTGTCCAAGGTGGTGGCCAAGCTGGCCTCCATTTCGTCCAAGGTGGTGGCCAAGCTGGCCTCCATTTTGTCCAATGAGGTAGCCAAGCTGGCCTCCATTTTGTCCAATGAGGTAGCCAAGCTGGCCTCCATTTTGTCCAAGGTGGTGGCGACGCGGGCCTCATCTTGTACGGCATGGGAGCCGCGTGAGCGGCGAATTTTTTGAAAATGTTGGTCGCGCTCGCCCCCATTTTGTCCGGGACGGACTCCCCGCTGGCCTCCATTTGGTCCAAGCACGGCTGCCGTACCTGCAGCCGTGCTGCCCCTGTGCAAATACACTTCCAAATACACAAATACATCATAAATATACAGGTAATATATATATATTATAAACACAAGTTGTTGTTGGTGGTGGTGGTGGTCTGATGATAAAGACCGCCACTCTGGCATCACTCCGGCGTTGACTGGGTGCAAGCTGGGAACCCTGGCTGCACCCTGGCATCATTCTGGGTTGACTGCGGGATCACTGGGGACACTCTGTTGGCTACTTGCCGCCATCTGACCAAGATGGCGGCTGGCGCAGCCGCCATTTTTCCAAAATGTCGGCCTGGCTGTCCTCCATTTTGTCCAAGGTGGTGGCCAAGCTGGCCTCCATTTCGTCCAAGGTGGTGGCCAAGCTGGCCTCCATTTTGTCCAATGAGGTAGCCAAGCTGGCCTCCATTTTGTCCAATGAGGTAGCCAAGCTGGCCTCCATTTTGTCCAAGGTGGTGGCGACGCGGGCCTCATCTTGTACGGCATGGGAGCCGCGTGAGCGGCGAATTTTTTGAAAATGTTGGTCGCGCTCGCCCCCATTTTGTCCGGGACGGACTCCCCGCTGGCCTCCATTTGGTCCAAGCACGGCTGCCGTACCTGCAGCCGTGCTGCCCCTGTGCAAATACACTTCCAAATACACAAATACATCATAAATATACAGGTAATATATATATATTATAAACACAAGTTGTTGTTGGTGGTGGTGGTGGTCTGATGATAAAGACCGCCACTCTGGCATCACTCCGGCGTTGACTGGGTGCAAGCTGGGAACCCTGGCTGCACCCTGGCATCATTCTGGGTTGACTGCGGGATCACTGGGGACACTCTGTTGGCTACTTGCCGCCATCTGACCAAGATGGCGGCTGGCGCAGCCGCCATTTTTCCAAAATGTCGGCCTGGCTGTCCTCCATTTTGTCCAAGGTGGTGGCCAAGCTGGCCTCCATTTCGTCCAAGGTGGTGGCCAAGCTGGCCTCCATTTTGTCCAATGAGGTAGCCAAGCTGGCCTCCATTTTGTCCAATGAGGTAGCCAAGCTGGCCTCCATTTTGTCCAAGGTGGTGGCGACGCGGGCCTCATCTTGTACGGCATGGGAGCCGCGTGAGCGGCGAATTTTTTGAAAATGTTGGTCGCGCTCGCCCCCATTTTGTCCGGGACGGACTCCCCGCTGGCCTCCATTTGGTCCAAGCACGGCTGCCGTACCTGCAGCCGTGCTGCCCCTGTGCAAATACACTTCCAAATACACAAATACATCATAAATATACAGGTAATATATATATATTATAAACACAAGTTGTTGTTGGTGGTGGTGGTGGTCTGATGATAAAGACCGCCACTCTGGCATCACTCCGGCGTTGACTGGGTGCAAGCTGGGAACCCTGGCTGCACCCTGGCATCATTCTGGGTTGACTGCGGGATCACTGGGGACACTCTGTTGGCTACTTGCCGCCATCTGACCAAGATGGCGGCTGGCGCAGCCGCCATTTTTCCAAAATGTCGGCCTGGCTGTCCTCCATTTTGTCCAAGGTGGTGGCCAAGCTGGCCTCCATTTCGTCCAAGGTGGTGGCCAAGCTGGCCTCCATTTTGTCCAATGAGGTAGCCAAGCTGGCCTCCATTTTGTCCAATGAGGTAGCCAAGCTGGCCTCCATTTTGTCCAAGGTGGTGGCGACGCGGGCCTCATCTTGTACGGCATGGGAGCCGCGTGAGCGGCGAATTTTTTGAAAATGTTGGTCGCGCTCGCCCCCATTTTGTCCGGGACGGACTCCCCGCTGGCCTCCATTTGGTCCAAGCACGGCTGCCGTACCTGCAGCCGTGCTGCCCCTGTGCAAATACACTTCCAAATACACAAATACATCATAAATATACAGGTAATATATATATATTATAAACACAAGTTGTTGTTGGTGGTGGTGGTGGTCTGATGATAAAGACCGCCACTCTGGCATCACTCCGGCGTTGACTGGGTGCAAGCTGGGAACCCTGGCTGCACCCTGGCATCATTCTGGGTTGACTGCGGGATCACTGGGGACACTCTGTTGGCTACTTGCCGCCATCTGACCAAGATGGCGGCTGGCGCAGCCGCCATTTTTCCAAAATGTCGGCCTGGCTGTCCTCCATTTTGTCCAAGGTGGTGGCCAAGCTGGCCTCCATTTCGTCCAAGGTGGTGGCCAAGCTGGCCTCCATTTTGTCCAATGAGGTAGCCAAGCTGGCCTCCATTTTGTCCAATGAGGTAGCCAAGCTGGCCTCCATTTTGTCCAAGGTGGTGGCGACGCGGGCCTCATCTTGTACGGCATGGGAGCCGCGTGAGCGGCGAATTTTTTGAAAATGTTGGTCGCGCTCGCCCCCATTTTGTCCGGGACGGACTCCCCGCTGGCCTCCATTTGGTCCAAGCACGGCTGCCGTACCTGCAGCCGTGCTGCCCCTGTGCAAATACACTTCCAAATACACAAATACATCATAAATATACAGGTAATATATATATATTATAAACACAAGTTGTTGTTGGTGGTGGTGGTGGTCTGATGATAAAGACCGCCACTCTGGCATCACTCCGGCGTTGACTGGGTGCAAGCTGGGAACCCTGGCTGCACCCTGGCATCATTCTGGGTTGACTGCGGGATCACTGGGGACACTCTGTTGGCTACTTGCCGCCATCTGACCAAGATGGCGGCTGGCGCAGCCGCCATTTTTCCAAAATGTCGGCCTGGCTGTCCTCCATTTTGTCCAAGGTGGTGGCCAAGCTGGCCTCCATTTCGTCCAAGGTGGTGGCCAAGCTGGCCTCCATTTTGTCCAATGAGGTAGCCAAGCTGGCCTCCATTTTGTCCAATGAGGTAGCCAAGCTGGCCTCCAAATTTGTCCAAGGTGGTGGCGACGCGGGCCTCATCTTGTACGGCATGGGAGCCGCGTGAGCGGCGAATTTTTTGAAAATGTTGGTCGCGCTCGCCCCCATTTTGTCCGGGACGGACTCCCCGCTGGCCTCCATTTGGTCCAAGCACGGCTGCCGTACCTGCAGCCGTGCTGCCCCTGTGCAAATACACTTCCAAATACACAAATACATCATAAATATACAGGTAATATATATATATTATAAACACAAGTTGTTGTTGGTGGTGGTGGTGGTCTGATGATAAAGACCGCCACTCTGGCATCACTCCGGCGTTGACTGGGTGCAAGCTGGGAACCCTGGCTGCACCCTGGCATCATTCTGGGTTGACTGCGGGATCACTGGGGACACTCTGTTGGCTACTTGCCGCCATCTGACCAAGATGGCGGCTGGCGCAGCCGCCATTTTTCCAAAATGTCGGCCTGGCTGTCCTCCATTTTGTCCAAGGTGGTGGCCAAGCTGGCCTCCATTTCGTCCAAGGTGGTGGCCAAGCTGGCCTCCATTTTGTCCAATGAGGTAGCCAAGCTGGCCTCCATTTTGTCCAATGAGGTAGCCAAGCTGGCCTCCATTTTGTCCAAGGTGGTGGCGACGCGGGCCTCATCTTGTACGGCATGGGAGCCGCGTGAGCGGCGAATTTTTTGAAAATGTTGGTCGCGCTCGCCCCCATTTTGTCCGGGACGGACTCCCCGCTGGCCTCCATTTGGTCCAAGCACGGCTGCCGTACCTGCAGCCGTGCTGCCCCTGTGCAAATACACTTCCAAATACACAAATACATCATAAATATACAGGTAATATATATATATTATAAACACAAGTTGTTGTTGGTGGTGGTGGTGGTCTGATGATAAAGACCGCCACTCTGGCATCACTCCGGCGTTGACTGGGTGCAAGCTGGGAACCCTGGCTGCACCCTGGCATCATTCTGGGTTGACTGCGGGATCACTGGGGACACTCTGTTGGCTACTTGCCGCCATCTGACCAAGATGGCGGCTGGCGCAGCCGCCATTTTTCCAAAATGTAGGCCTGGCTGTCCTCCATTTTGTCCAAGGTGGTGGCCAAGCTGGCCTCCATTTCGTCCAAGGTGGTGGCCAAGCTGGCCTCCATTTCGTCCAAGGTGGTGGCCAAGCTGGCCTCCATTTTGTCCAATGAGGTAGCCAAGCTGGCCTCCATTTTGTCCAAGGTGGTGGCGACGCGGGCCTCATCTTGTACGGCATGGGAGCCGCGTGAGCGGCGAATTTTTTGAAAATGTTGGTCGCGCTCGCCCCCATTTTGTCCGGGACGGACTCCCCGCTGGCCTCCATTTGGTCCAAGCACGGCTGCCGTACCTGCAGCCGTGCTGCCCCTGTGCAAATACACTTCCAAATACACAAATACATCATAAATATACAGGTAATATATATATATTATAAACACAAGTTGTTGTTGGTGGTGGTGGTGGTCTGATGATAAAGACCGCCACTCTGGCATCACTCCGGCGTTGACTGGGTGCAAGCTGGGAACCCTGGCTGCACCCTGGCATCATTCTGGGTTGACTGCGGGATCACTGGGGACACTCTGTTGGCTACTTGCCGCCATCTGACCAAGATGGCGGCTGGCGCAGCCGCCATTTTTCCAAAATGTAGGCCTGGCTGTCCTCCATTTTGTCCAAGGTGGTGGCCAAGCTGGCCTCCATTTCGTCCAAGGTGGTGGCCAAGCTGGCCTCCATTTCGTCCAAGGTGGTGGCCAAGCTGGCCTCCATTTTGTCCAATGAGGTAGCCAAGCTGGCCTCCATTTTGTCCAAGGTGGTGGCGACGCGGGCCTCATCTTGTACGGCATGGGAGCCGCGTGAGCGGCGAATTTTTTGAAAATGTTGGTCGCGCTCGCCCCCATTTTGTCCGGGACGGACTCCCCGCTGGCCTCCATTTGGTCCAAGCACGGCTGCCGTACCTGCAGCCGTGCTGCCCCTGTGCAAATACACTTCCAAATACACAAATACATCATAAATATACAGGTAATATATATATATTATAAACACAAGTTGTTGTTGGTGGTGGTGGTGGTCTGATGATAAAGACCGCCACTCTGGCATCACTCCGGCGTTGACTGGGTGCAAGCTGGGAACCCTGGCTGCACCCTGGCATCATTCTGGGTTGACTGCGGGATCACTGGGGACACTCTGTTGGCTACTTGCCGCCATCTGACCAAGATGGCGGCTGGCGCAGCCGCCATTTTTCCAAAATGTCGGCCTGGCTGTCCTCCATTTTGTCCAAGGTGGTGGCCAAGCTGGCCTCCATTTCGTCCAAGGTGGTGGCCAAGCTGGCCTCCATTTTGTCCAATGAGGTAGCCAAGCTGGCCTCCATTTTGTCCAATGAGGTAGCCAAGCTGGCCTCCATTTTGTCCAAGGTGGTGGCGACGCGGGCCTCATCTTGTACGGCATGGGAGCCGCGTGAGCGGCGAATTTTTTGAAAATGTTGGTCGCGCTCGCCCCCATTTTGTCCGGGACGGACTCCCCGCTGGCCTCCATTTGGTCCAAGCACGGCTGCCGTACCTGCAGCCGTGCTGCCCCTGTGCAAATACACTTCCAAATACACAAATACATCATAAATATACAGGTAATATATATATATTATAAACACAAGTTGTTGTTGGTGGTGGTGGTGGTCTGATGATAAAGACCGCCACTCTGGCATCACTCCGGCGTTGACTGGGTGCAAGCTGGGAACCCTGGCTGCACCCTGGCATCATTCTGGGTTGACTGCGGGATCACTGGGGACACTCTGTTGGCTACTTGCCGCCATCTGACCAAGATGGCGGCTGGCGCAGCCGCCATTTTTCCAAAATGTCGGCCTGGCTGTCCTCCATTTTGTCCAAGGTGGTGGCCAAGCTGGCCTCCATTTCGTCCAAGGTGGTGGCCAAGCTGGCCTCCATTTTGTCCAATGAGGTAGCCAAGCTGGCCTCCATTTTGTCCAATGAGGTAGCCAAGCTGGCCTCCATTTTGTCCAAGGTGGTGGCGACGCGGGCCTCATCTTGTACGGCATGGGAGCCGCGTGAGCGGCGAATTTTTTGAAAATGTTGGTCGCGCTCGCCCCCATTTTGTCCGGGACGGACTCCCCGCTGGCCTCCATTTGGTCCAAGCACGGCTGCCGTACCTGCAGCCGTGCTGCCCCTGTGCAAATACACTTCCAAATACACAAATACATCATAAATATACAGGTAATATATATATATTATAAACACAAGTTGTTGTTGGTGGTGGTGGTGGTCTGATGATAAAGACCGCCACTCTGGCATCACTCCGGCGTTGACTGGGTGCAAGCTGGGAACCCTGGCTGCACCCTGGCATCATTCTGGGTTGACTGCGGGATCACTGGGGACACTCTGTTGGCTACTTGCCGCCATCTGACCAAGATGGCGGCTGGCGCAGCCGCCATTTTTCCAAAATGTAGGCCTGGCTGTCCTCCATTTTGTCCAAGGTGGTGGCCAAGCTGGCCTCCATTTCGTCCAAGGTGGTGGCCAAGCTGGCCTCCATTTCGTCCAAGGTGGTGGCCAAGCTGGCCTCCATTTTGTCCAATGAGGTAGCCAAGCTGGCCTCCATTTTGTCCAAGGTGGTGGCGACGCGGGCCTCATCTTGTACGGCATGGGAGCCGCGTGAGCGGCGAATTTTTTGAAAATGTTGGTCGCGCTCGCCCCCATTTTGTCCGGGACGGACTCCCCGCTGGCCTCCATTTGGTCCAAGCACGGCTGCCGTACCTGCAGCCGTGCTGCCCCTGTGCAAATACACTTCCAAATACACAAATACATCATAAATATACAGGTAATATATATATATTATAAACACAAGTTGTTGTTGGTGGTGGTGGTGGTCTGATGATAAAGACCGCCACTCTGGCATCACTCCGGCGTTGACTGGGTGCAAGCTGGGAACCCTGGCTGCACCCTGGCATCATTCTGGGTTGACTGCGGGATCACTGGGGACACTCTGTTGGCTACTTGCCGCCATCTGACCAAGATGGCGGCTGGCGCAGCCGCCATTTTTCCAAAATGTAGGCCTGGCTGTCCTCCATTTTGTCCAAGGTGGTGGCCAAGCTGGCCTCCATTTCGTCCAAGGTGGTGGCCAAGCTGGCCTCCATTTCGTCCAAGGTGGTGGCCAAGCTGGCCTCCATTTTGTCCAATGAGGTAGCCAAGCTGGCCTCCATTTTGTCCAAGGTGGTGGCGACGCGGGCCTCATCTTGTACGGCATGGGAGCCGCGTGAGCGGCGAATTTTTTGAAAATGTTGGTCGCGCTCGCCCCCATTTTGTCCGGGACGGACTCCCCGCTGGCCTCCATTTGGTCCAAGCACGGCTGCCGTACCTGCAGCCGTGCTGCCCCTGTGCAAATACACTTCCAAATACACAAATACATCATAAATATACAGGTAATATATATATATTATAAACACAAGTTGTTGTTGGTGGTGGTGGTGGTCTGATGATAAAGACCGCCACTCTGGCATCACTCCGGCGTTGACTGGGTGCAAGCTGGGAACCCTGGCTGCACCCTGGCATCATTCTGGGTTGACTGCGGGATCACTGGGGACACTCTGTTGGCTACTTGCCGCCATCTGACCAAGATGGCGGCTGGCGCAGCCGCCATTTTTCCAAAATGTCGGCCTGGCTGTCCTCCATTTTGTCCAAGGTGGTGGCCAAGCTGGCCTCCATTTCGTCCAAGGTGGTGGCCAAGCTGGCCTCCATTTTGTCCAATGAGGTAGCCAAGCTGGCCTCCATTTTGTCCAATGAGGTAGCCAAGCTGGCCTCCATTTTGTCCAAGGTGGTGGCGACGCGGGCCTCATCTTGTACGGCATGGGAGCCGCGTGAGCGGCGAATTTTTTGAAAATGTTGGTCGCGCTCGCCCCCATTTTGTCCGGGACGGACTCCCCGCTGGCCTCCATTTGGTCCAAGCACGGCTGCCGTACCTGCAGCCGTGCTGCCCCTGTGCAAATACACTTCCAAATACACAAATACATCATAAATATACAGGTAATATATATATATTATAAACACAAGTTGTTGTTGGTGGTGGTGGTGGTCTGATGATAAAGACCGCCACTCTGGCATCACTCCGGCGTTGACTGGGTGCAAGCTGGGAACCCTGGCTGCACCCTGGCATCATTCTGGGTTGACTGCGGGATCACTGGGGACACTCTGTTGGCTACTTGCCGCCATCTGACCAAGATGGCGGCTGGCGCAGCCGCCATTTTTCCAAAATGTCGGCCTGGCTGTCCTCCATTTTGTCCAAGGTGGTGGCCAAGCTGGCCTCCATTTCGTCCAAGGTGGTGGCCAAGCTGGCCTCCATTTTGTCCAATGAGGTAGCCAAGCTGGCCTCCATTTTGTCCAATGAGGTAGCCAAGCTGGCCTCCATTTTGTCCAAGGTGGTGGCGACGCGGGCCTCATCTTGTACGGCATGGGAGCCGCGTGAGCGGCGAATTTTTTGAAAATGTTGGTCGCGCTCGCCCCCATTTTGTCCGGGACGGACTCCCCGCTGGCCTCCATTTGGTCCAAGCACGGCTGCCGTACCTGCAGCCGTGCTGCCCCTGTGCAAATACACTTCCAAATACACAAATACATCATAAATATACAGGTAATATATATATATTATAAACACAAGTTGTTGTTGGTGGTGGTGGTGGTCTGATGATAAAGACCGCCACTCTGGCATCACTCCGGCGTTGACTGGGTGCAAGCTGGGAACCCTGGCTGCACCCTGGCATCATTCTGGGTTGACTGCGGGATCACTGGGGACACTCTGTTGGCTACTTGCCGCCATCTGACCAAGATGGCGGCTGGCGCAGCCGCCATTTTTCCAAAATGTCGGCCTGGCTGTCCTCCATTTTGTCCAAGGTGGTGGCCAAGCTGGCCTCCATTTCGTCCAAGGTGGTGGCCAAGCTGGCCTCCATTTTGTCCAATGAGGTAGCCAAGCTGGCCTCCATTTTGTCCAATGAGGTAGCCAAGCTGGCCTCCATTTTGTCCAAGGTGGTGGCGACGCGGGCCTCATCTTGTACGGCATGGGAGCCGCGTGAGCGGCGAATTTTTTGAAAATGTTGGTCGCGCTCGCCCCCATTTTGTCCGGGACGGACTCCCCGCTGGCCTCCATTTGGTCCAAGCACGGCTGCCGTACCTGCAGCCGTGCTGCCCCTGTGCAAATACACTTCCAAATACACAAATACATCATAAATATACAGGTAATATATATATATTATAAACACAAGTTGTTGTTGGTGGTGGTGGTGGTCTGATGATAAAGACCGCCACTCTGGCATCACTCCGGCGTTGACTGGGTGCAAGCTGGGAACCCTGGCTGCACCCTGGCATCATTCTGGGTTGACTGCGGGATCACTGGGGACACTCTGTTGGCTACTTGCCGCCATCTGACCAAGATGGCGGCTGGCGCAGCCGCCATTTTTCCAAAATGTAGGCCTGGCTGTCCTCCATTTTGTCCAAGGTGGTGGCCAAGCTGGCCTCCATTTCGTCCAAGGTGGTGGCCAAGCTGGCCTCCATTTCGTCCAAGGTGGTGGCCAAGCTGGCCTCCATTTTGTCCAATGAGGTAGCCAAGCTGGCCTCCATTTTGTCCAAGGTGGTGGCGACGCGGGCCTCATCTTGTACGGCATGGGAGCCGCGTGAGCGGCGAATTTTTTGAAAATGTTGGTCGCGCTCGCCCCCATTTTGTCCGGGACGGACTCCCCGCTGGCCTCCATTTGGTCCAAGCACGGCTGCCGTACCTGCAGCCGTGCTGCCCCTGTGCAAATACACTTCCAAATACACAAATACATCATAAATATACAGGTAATATATATATATTATAAACACAAGTTGTTGTTGGTGGTGGTGGTGGTCTGATGATAAAGACCGCCACTCTGGCATCACTCCGGCGTTGACTGGGTGCAAGCTGGGAACCCTGGCTGCACCCTGGCATCATTCTGGGTTGACTGCGGGATCACTGGGGACACTCTGTTGGCTACTTGCCGCCATCTGACCAAGATGGCGGCTGGCGCAGCCGCCATTTTTCCAAAATGTAGGCCTGGCTGTCCTCCATTTTGTCCAAGGTGGTGGCCAAGCTGGCCTCCATTTCGTCCAAGGTGGTGGCCAAGCTGGCCTCCATTTCGTCCAAGGTGGTGGCCAAGCTGGCCTCCATTTTGTCCAATGAGGTAGCCAAGCTGGCCTCCATTTTGTCCAAGGTGGTGGCGACGCGGGCCTCATCTTGTACGGCATGGGAGCCGCGTGAGCGGCGAATTTTTTGAAAATGTTGGTCGCGCTCGCCCCCATTTTGTCCGGGACGGACTCCCCGCTGGCCTCCATTTGGTCCAAGCACGGCTGCCGTACCTGCAGCCGTGCTGCCCCTGTGCAAATACACTTCCAAATACACAAATACATCATAAATATACAGGTAATATATATATATTATAAACACAAGTTGTTGTTGGTGGTGGTGGTGGTCTGATGATAAAGACCGCCACTCTGGCATCACTCCGGCGTTGACTGGGTGCAAGCTGGGAACCCTGGCTGCACCCTGGCATCATTCTGGGTTGACTGCGGGATCACTGGGGACACTCTGTTGGCTACTTGCCGCCATCTGACCAAGATGGCGGCTGGCGCAGCCGCCATTTTTCCAAAATGTCGGCCTGGCTGTCCTCCATTTTGTCCAAGGTGGTGGCCAAGCTGGCCTCCATTTCGTCCAAGGTGGTGGCCAAGCTGGCCTCCATTTTGTCCAATGAGGTAGCCAAGCTGGCCTCCATTTTGTCCAATGAGGTAGCCAAGCTGGCCTCCATTTTGTCCAAGGTGGTGGCGACGCGGGCCTCATCTTGTACGGCATGGGAGCCGCGTGAGCGGCGAATTTTTTGAAAATGTTGGTCGCGCTCGCCCCCATTTTGTCCGGGACGGACTCCCCGCTGGCCTCCATTTGGTCCAAGCACGGCTGCCGTACCTGCAGCCGTGCTGCCCCTGTGCAAATACACTTCCAAATACACAAATACATCATAAATATACAGGTAATATATATATATTATAAACACAAGTTGTTGTTGGTGGTGGTGGTGGTCTGATGATAAAGACCGCCACTCTGGCATCACTCCGGCGTTGACTGGGTGCAAGCTGGGAACCCTGGCTGCACCCTGGCATCATTCTGGGTTGACTGCGGGATCACTGGGGACACTCTGTTGGCTACTTGCCGCCATCTGACCAAGATGGCGGCTGGCGCAGCCGCCATTTTTCCAAAATGTCGGCCTGGCTGTCCTCCATTTTGTCCAAGGTGGTGGCCAAGCTGGCCTCCATTTCGTCCAAGGTGGTGGCCAAGCTGGCCTCCATTTTGTCCAATGAGGTAGCCAAGCTGGCCTCCATTTTGTCCAATGAGGTAGCCAAGCTGGCCTCCATTTTGTCCAAGGTGGTGGCGACGCGGGCCTCATCTTGTACGGCATGGGAGCCGCGTGAGCGGCGAATTTTTTGAAAATGTTGGTCGCGCTCGCCCCCATTTTGTCCGGGACGGACTCCCCGCTGGCCTCCATTTGGTCCAAGCACGGCTGCCGTACCTGCAGCCGTGCTGCCCCTGTGCAAATACACTTCCAAATACACAAATACATCATAAATATACAGGTAATATATATATATTATAAACACAAGTTGTTGTTGGTGGTGGTGGTGGTCTGATGATAAAGACCGCCACTCTGGCATCACTCCGGCGTTGACTGGGTGCAAGCTGGGAACCCTGGCTGCACCCTGGCATCATTCTGGGTTGACTGCGGGATCACTGGGGACACTCTGTTGGCTACTTGCCGCCATCTGACCAAGATGGCGGCTGGCGCAGCCGCCATTTTTCCAAAATGTAGGCCTGGCTGTCCTCCATTTTGTCCAAGGTGGTGGCCAAGCTGGCCTCCATTTCGTCCAAGGTGGTGGCCAAGCTGGCCTCCATTTCGTCCAAGGTGGTGGCCAAGCTGGCCTCCATTTTGTCCAATGAGGTAGCCAAGCTGGCCTCCATTTTGTCCAAGGTGGTGGCGACGCGGGCCTCATCTTGTACGGCATGGGAGCCGCGTGAGCGGCGAATTTTTTGAAAATGTTGGTCGCGCTCGCCCCCATTTTGTCCGGGACGGACTCCCCGCTGGCCTCCATTTGGTCCAAGCACGGCTGCCGTACCTGCAGCCGTGCTGCCCCTGTGCAAATACACTTCCAAATACACAAATACATCATAAATATACAGGTAATATATATATATTATAAACACAAGTTGTTGTTGGTGGTGGTGGTGGTCTGATGATAAAGACCGCCACTCTGGCATCACTCCGGCGTTGACTGGGTGCAAGCTGGGAACCCTGGCTGCACCCTGGCATCATTCTGGGTTGACTGCGGGATCACTGGGGACACTCTGTTGGCTACTTGCCGCCATCTGACCAAGATGGCGGCTGGCGCAGCCGCCATTTTTCCAAAATGTAGGCCTGGCTGTCCTCCATTTTGTCCAAGGTGGTGGCCAAGCTGGCCTCCATTTCGTCCAAGGTGGTGGCCAAGCTGGCCTCCATTTCGTCCAAGGTGGTGGCCAAGCTGGCCTCCATTTTGTCCAATGAGGTAGCCAAGCTGGCCTCCATTTTGTCCAAGGTGGTGGCGACGCGGGCCTCATCTTGTACGGCATGGGAGCCGCGTGAGCGGCGAATTTTTTGAAAATGTTGGTCGCGCTCGCCCCCATTTTGTCCGGGACGGACTCCCCGCTGGCCTCCATTTGGTCCAAGCACGGCTGCCGTACCTGCAGCCGTGCTGCCCCTGTGCAAATACACTTCCAAATACACAAATACATCATAAATATACAGGTAATATATATATATTATAAACACAAGTTGTTGTTGGTGGTGGTGGTGGTCTGATGATAAAGACCGCCACTCTGGCATCACTCCGGCGTTGACTGGGTGCAAGCTGGGAACCCTGGCTGCACCCTGGCATCATTCTGGGTTGACTGCGGGATCACTGGGGACACTCTGTTGGCTACTTGCCGCCATCTGACCAAGATGGCGGCTGGCGCAGCCGCCATTTTTCCAAAATGTCGGCCTGGCTGTCCTCCATTTTGTCCAAGGTGGTGGCCAAGCTGGCCTCCATTTCGTCCAAGGTGGTGGCCAAGCTGGCCTCCATTTTGTCCAATGAGGTAGCCAAGCTGGCCTCCATTTTGTCCAATGAGGTAGCCAAGCTGGCCTCCATTTTGTCCAAGGTGGTGGCGACGCGGGCCTCATCTTGTACGGCATGGGAGCCGCGTGAGCGGCGAATTTTTTGAAAATGTTGGTCGCGCTCGCCCCCATTTTGTCCGGGACGGACTCCCCGCTGGCCTCCATTTGGTCCAAGCACGGCTGCCGTACCTGCAGCCGTGCTGCCCCTGTGCAAATACACTTCCAAATACACAAATACATCATAAATATACAGGTAATATATATATATTATAAACACAAGTTGTTGTTGGTGGTGGTGGTGGTCTGATGATAAAGACCGCCACTCTGGCATCACTCCGGCGTTGACTGGGTGCAAGCTGGGAACCCTGGCTGCACCCTGGCATCATTCTGGGTTGACTGCGGGATCACTGGGGACACTCTGTTGGCTACTTGCCGCCATCTGACCAAGATGGCGGCTGGCGCAGCCGCCATTTTTCCAAAATGTCGGCCTGGCTGTCCTCCATTTTGTCCAAGGTGGTGGCCAAGCTGGCCTCCATTTCGTCCAAGGTGGTGGCCAAGCTGGCCTCCATTTTGTCCAATGAGGTAGCCAAGCTGGCCTCCATTTTGTCCAATGAGGTAGCCAAGCTGGCCTCCATTTTGTCCAAGGTGGTGGCGACGCGGGCCTCATCTTGTACGGCATGGGAGCCGCGTGAGCGGCGAATTTTTTGAAAATGTTGGTCGCGCTCGCCCCCATTTTGTCCGGGACGGACTCCCCGCTGGCCTCCATTTGGTCCAAGCACGGCTGCCGTACCTGCAGCCGTGCTGCCCCTGTGCAAATACACTTCCAAATACACAAATACATCATAAATATACAGGTAATATATATATATTATAAACACAAGTTGTTGTTGGTGGTGGTGGTGGTCTGATGATAAAGACCGCCACTCTGGCATCACTCCGGCGTTGACTGGGTGCAAGCTGGGAACCCTGGCTGCACCCTGGCATCATTCTGGGTTGACTGCGGGATCACTGGGGACACTCTGTTGGCTACTTGCCGCCATCTGACCAAGATGGCGGCTGGCGCAGCCGCCATTTTTCCAAAATGTCGGCCTGGCTGTCCTCCATTTTGTCCAAGGTGGTGGCCAAGCTGGCCTCCATTTCGTCCAAGGTGGTGGCCAAGCTGGCCTCCATTTTGTCCAATGAGGTAGCCAAGCTGGCCTCCATTTTGTCCAATGAGGTAGCCAAGCTGGCCTCCATTTTGTCCAAGGTGGTGGCGACGCGGGCCTCATCTTGTACGGCATGGGAGCCGCGTGAGCGGCGAATTTTTTGAAAATGTTGGTCGCGCTCGCCCCCATTTTGTCCGGGACGGACTCCCCGCTGGCCTCCATTTGGTCCAAGCACGGCTGCCGTACCTGCAGCCGTGCTGCCCCTGTGCAAATACACTTCCAAATACACAAATACATCATAAATATACAGGTAATATATATATATTATAAACACAAGTTGTTGTTGGTGGTGGTGGTGGTCTGATGATAAAGACCGCCACTCTGGCATCACTCCGGCGTTGACTGGGTGCAAGCTGGGAACCCTGGCTGCACCCTGGCATCATTCTGGGTTGACTGCGGGATCACTGGGGACACTCTGTTGGCTACTTGCCGCCATCTGACCAAGATGGCGGCTGGCGCAGCCGCCATTTTTCCAAAATGTAGGCCTGGCTGTCCTCCATTTTGTCCAAGGTGGTGGCCAAGCTGGCCTCCATTTCGTCCAAGGTGGTGGCCAAGCTGGCCTCCATTTCGTCCAAGGTGGTGGCCAAGCTGGCCTCCATTTTGTCCAATGAGGTAGCCAAGCTGGCCTCCATTTTGTCCAAGGTGGTGGCGACGCGGGCCTCATCTTGTACGGCATGGGAGCCGCGTGAGCGGCGAATTTTTTGAAAATGTTGGTCGCGCTCGCCCCCATTTTGTCCGGGACGGACTCCCCGCTGGCCTCCATTTGGTCCAAGCACGGCTGCCGTACCTGCAGCCGTGCTGCCCCTGTGCAAATACACTTCCAAATACACAAATACATCATAAATATACAGGTAATATATATATATTATAAACACAAGTTGTTGTTGGTGGTGGTGGTGGTCTGATGATAAAGACCGCCACTCTGGCATCACTCCGGCGTTGACTGGGTGCAAGCTGGGAACCCTGGCTGCACCCTGGCATCATTCTGGGTTGACTGCGGGATCACTGGGGACACTCTGTTGGCTACTTGCCGCCATCTGACCAAGATGGCGGCTGGCGCAGCCGCCATTTTTCCAAAATGTAGGCCTGGCTGTCCTCCATTTTGTCCAAGGTGGTGGCCAAGCTGGCCTCCATTTCGTCCAAGGTGGTGGCCAAGCTGGCCTCCATTTCGTCCAAGGTGGTGGCCAAGCTGGCCTCCATTTTGTCCAATGAGGTAGCCAAGCTGGCCTCCATTTTGTCCAAGGTGGTGGCGACGCGGGCCTCATCTTGTACGGCATGGGAGCCGCGTGAGCGGCGAATTTTTTGAAAATGTTGGTCGCGCTCGCCCCCATTTTGTCCGGGACGGACTCCCCGCTGGCCTCCATTTGGTCCAAGCACGGCTGCCGTACCTGCAGCCGTGCTGCCCCTGTGCAAATACACTTCCAAATACACAAATACATCATAAATATACAGGTAATATATATATATTATAAACACAAGTTGTTGTTGGTGGTGGTGGTGGTCTGATGATAAAGACCGCCACTCTGGCATCACTCCGGCGTTGACTGGGTGCAAGCTGGGAACCCTGGCTGCACCCTGGCATCATTCTGGGTTGACTGCGGGATCACTGGGGACACTCTGTTGGCTACTTGCCGCCATCTGACCAAGATGGCGGCTGGCGCAGCCGCCATTTTTCCAAAATGTCGGCCTGGCTGTCCTCCATTTTGTCCAAGGTGGTGGCCAAGCTGGCCTCCATTTCGTCCAAGGTGGTGGCCAAGCTGGCCTCCATTTTGTCCAATGAGGTAGCCAAGCTGGCCTCCATTTTGTCCAATGAGGTAGCCAAGCTGGCCTCCATTTTGTCCAAGGTGGTGGCGACGCGGGCCTCATCTTGTACGGCATGGGAGCCGCGTGAGCGGCGAATTTTTTGAAAATGTTGGTCGCGCTCGCCCCCATTTTGTCCGGGACGGACTCCCCGCTGGCCTCCATTTGGTCCAAGCACGGCTGCCGTACCTGCAGCCGTGCTGCCCCTGTGCAAATACACTTCCAAATACACAAATACATCATAAATATACAGGTAATATATATATATTATAAACACAAGTTGTTGTTGGTGGTGGTGGTGGTCTGATGATAAAGACCGCCACTCTGGCATCACTCCGGCGTTGACTGGGTGCAAGCTGGGAACCCTGGCTGCACCCTGGCATCATTCTGGGTTGACTGCGGGATCACTGGGGACACTCTGTTGGCTACTTGCCGCCATCTGACCAAGATGGCGGCTGGCGCAGCCGCCATTTTTCCAAAATGTCGGCCTGGCTGTCCTCCATTTTGTCCAAGGTGGTGGCCAAGCTGGCCTCCATTTCGTCCAAGGTGGTGGCCAAGCTGGCCTCCATTTTGTCCAATGAGGTAGCCAAGCTGGCCTCCATTTTGTCCAATGAGGTAGCCAAGCTGGCCTCCATTTTGTCCAAGGTGGTGGCGACGCGGGCCTCATCTTGTACGGCATGGGAGCCGCGTGAGCGGCGAATTTTTTGAAAATGTTGGTCGCGCTCGCCCCCATTTTGTCCGGGACGGACTCCCCGCTGGCCTCCATTTGGTCCAAGCACGGCTGCCGTACCTGCAGCCGTGCTGCCCCTGTGCAAATACACTTCCAAATACACAAATACATCATAAATATACAGGTAATATATATATATTATAAACACAAGTTGTTGTTGGTGGTGGTGGTGGTCTGATGATAAAGACCGCCACTCTGGCATCACTCCGGCGTTGACTGGGTGCAAGCTGGGAACCCTGGCTGCACCCTGGCATCATTCTGGGTTGACTGCGGGATCACTGGGGACACTCTGTTGGCTACTTGCCGCCATCTGACCAAGATGGCGGCTGGCGCAGCCGCCATTTTTCCAAAATGTCGGCCTGGCTGTCCTCCATTTTGTCCAAGGTGGTGGCCAAGCTGGCCTCCATTTCGTCCAAGGTGGTGGCCAAGCTGGCCTCCATTTTGTCCAATGAGGTAGCCAAGCTGGCCTCCATTTTGTCCAATGAGGTAGCCAAGCTGGCCTCCATTTTGTCCAAGGTGGTGGCGACGCGGGCCTCATCTTGTACGGCATGGGAGCCGCGTGAGCGGCGAATTTTTTGAAAATGTTGGTCGCGCTCGCCCCCATTTTGTCCGGGACGGACTCCCCGCTGGCCTCCATTTGGTCCAAGCACGGCTGCCGTACCTGCAGCCGTGCTGCCCCTGTGCAAATACACTTCCAAATACACAAATACATCATAAATATACAGGTAATATATATATATTATAAACACAAGTTGTTGTTGGTGGTGGTGGTGGTCTGATGATAAAGACCGCCACTCTGGCATCACTCCGGCGTTGACTGGGTGCAAGCTGGGAACCCTGGCTGCACCCTGGCATCATTCTGGGTTGACTGCGGGATCACTGGGGACACTCTGTTGGCTACTTGCCGCCATCTGACCAAGATGGCGGCTGGCGCAGCCGCCATTTTTCCAAAATGTAGGCCTGGCTGTCCTCCATTTTGTCCAAGGTGGTGGCCAAGCTGGCCTCCATTTCGTCCAAGGTGGTGGCCAAGCTGGCCTCCATTTCGTCCAAGGTGGTGGCCAAGCTGGCCTCCATTTTGTCCAATGAGGTAGCCAAGCTGGCCTCCATTTTGTCCAAGGTGGTGGCGACGCGGGCCTCATCTTGTACGGCATGGGAGCCGCGTGAGCGGCGAATTTTTTGAAAATGTTGGTCGCGCTCGCCCCCATTTTGTCCGGGACGGACTCCCCGCTGGCCTCCATTTGGTCCAAGCACGGCTGCCGTACCTGCAGCCGTGCTGCCCCTGTGCAAATACACTTCCAAATACACAAATACATCATAAATATACAGGTAATATATATATATTATAAACACAAGTTGTTGTTGGTGGTGGTGGTGGTCTGATGATAAAGACCGCCACTCTGGCATCACTCCGGCGTTGACTGGGTGCAAGCTGGGAACCCTGGCTGCACCCTGGCATCATTCTGGGTTGACTGCGGGATCACTGGGGACACTCTGTTGGCTACTTGCCGCCATCTGACCAAGATGGCGGCTGGCGCAGCCGCCATTTTTCCAAAATGTAGGCCTGGCTGTCCTCCATTTTGTCCAAGGTGGTGGCCAAGCTGGCCTCCATTTCGTCCAAGGTGGTGGCCAAGCTGGCCTCCATTTCGTCCAAGGTGGTGGCCAAGCTGGCCTCCATTTTGTCCAATGAGGTAGCCAAGCTGGCCTCCATTTTGTCCAAGGTGGTGGCGACGCGGGCCTCATCTTGTACGGCATGGGAGCCGCGTGAGCGGCGAATTTTTTGAAAATGTTGGTCGCGCTCGCCCCCATTTTGTCCGGGACGGACTCCCCGCTGGCCTCCATTTGGTCCAAGCACGGCTGCCGTACCTGCAGCCGTGCTGCCCCTGTGCAAATACACTTCCAAATACACAAATACATCATAAATATACAGGTAATATATATATATTATAAACACAAGTTGTTGTTGGTGGTGGTGGTGGTCTGATGATAAAGACCGCCACTCTGGCATCACTCCGGCGTTGACTGGGTGCAAGCTGGGAACCCTGGCTGCACCCTGGCATCATTCTGGGTTGACTGCGGGATCACTGGGGACACTCTGTTGGCTACTTGCCGCCATCTGACCAAGATGGCGGCTGGCGCAGCCGCCATTTTTCCAAAATGTCGGCCTGGCTGTCCTCCATTTTGTCCAAGGTGGTGGCCAAGCTGGCCTCCATTTCGTCCAAGGTGGTGGCCAAGCTGGCCTCCATTTTGTCCAATGAGGTAGCCAAGCTGGCCTCCATTTTGTCCAATGAGGTAGCCAAGCTGGCCTCCATTTTGTCCAAGGTGGTGGCGACGCGGGCCTCATCTTGTACGGCATGGGAGCCGCGTGAGCGGCGAATTTTTTGAAAATGTTGGTCGCGCTCGCCCCCATTTTGTCCGGGACGGACTCCCCGCTGGCCTCCATTTGGTCCAAGCACGGCTGCCGTACCTGCAGCCGTGCTGCCCCTGTGCAAATACACTTCCAAATACACAAATACATCATAAATATACAGGTAATATATATATATTATAAACACAAGTTGTTGTTGGTGGTGGTGGTGGTCTGATGATAAAGACCGCCACTCTGGCATCACTCCGGCGTTGACTGGGTGCAAGCTGGGAACCCTGGCTGCACCCTGGCATCATTCTGGGTTGACTGCGGGATCACTGGGGACACTCTGTTGGCTACTTGCCGCCATCTGACCAAGATGGCGGCTGGCGCAGCCGCCATTTTTCCAAAATGTCGGCCTGGCTGTCCTCCATTTTGTCCAAGGTGGTGGCCAAGCTGGCCTCCATTTCGTCCAAGGTGGTGGCCAAGCTGGCCTCCATTTTGTCCAATGAGGTAGCCAAGCTGGCCTCCATTTTGTCCAATGAGGTAGCCAAGCTGGCCTCCATTTTGTCCAAGGTGGTGGCGACGCGGGCCTCATCTTGTACGGCATGGGAGCCGCGTGAGCGGCGAATTTTTTGAAAATGTTGGTCGCGCTCGCCCCCATTTTGTCCGGGACGGACTCCCCGCTGGCCTCCATTTGGTCCAAGCACGGCTGCCGTACCTGCAGCCGTGCTGCCCCTGTGCAAATACACTTCCAAATACACAAATACATCATAAATATACAGGTAATATATATATATTATAAACACAAGTTGTTGTTGGTGGTGGTGGTGGTCTGATGATAAAGACCGCCACTCTGGCATCACTCCGGCGTTGACTGGGTGCAAGCTGGGAACCCTGGCTGCACCCTGGCATCATTCTGGGTTGACTGCGGGATCACTGGGGACACTCTGTTGGCTACTTGCCGCCATCTGACCAAGATGGCGGCTGGCGCAGCCGCCATTTTTCCAAAATGTAGGCCTGGCTGTCCTCCATTTTGTCCAAGGTGGTGGCCAAGCTGGCCTCCATTTCGTCCAAGGTGGTGGCCAAGCTGGCCTCCATTTCGTCCAAGGTGGTGGCCAAGCTGGCCTCCATTTTGTCCAATGAGGTAGCCAAGCTGGCCTCCATTTTGTCCAAGGTGGTGGCGACGCGGGCCTCATCTTGTACGGCATGGGAGCCGCGTGAGCGGCGAATTTTTTGAAAATGTTGGTCGCGCTCGCCCCCATTTTGTCCGGGACGGACTCCCCGCTGGCCTCCATTTGGTCCAAGCACGGCTGCCGTACCTGCAGCCGTGCTGCCCCTGTGCAAATACACTTCCAAATACACAAATACATCATAAATATACAGGTAATATATATATATTATAAACACAAGTTGTTGTTGGTGGTGGTGGTGGTCTGATGATAAAGACCGCCACTCTGGCATCACTCCGGCGTTGACTGGGTGCAAGCTGGGAACCCTGGCTGCACCCTGGCATCATTCTGGGTTGACTGCGGGATCACTGGGGACACTCTGTTGGCTACTTGCCGCCATCTGACCAAGATGGCGGCTGGCGCAGCCGCCATTTTTCCAAAATGTCGGCCTGGCTGTCCTCCATTTTGTCCAAGGTGGTGGCCAAGCTGGCCTCCATTTCGTCCAAGGTGGTGGCCAAGCTGGCCTCCATTTTGTCCAATGAGGTAGCCAAGCTGGCCTCCATTTTGTCCAATGAGGTAGCCAAGCTGGCCTCCATTTTGTCCAAGGTGGTGGCGACGCGGGCCTCATCTTGTACGGCATGGGAGCCGCGTGAGCGGCGAATTTTTTGAAAATGTTGGTCGCGCTCGCCCCCATTTTGTCCGGGACGGACTCCCCGCTGGCCTCCATTTGGTCCAAGCACGGCTGCCGTACCTGCAGCCGTGCTGCCCCTGTGCAAATACACTTCCAAATACACAAATACATCATAAATATACAGGTAATATATATATATTATAAACACAAGTTGTTGTTGGTGGTGGTGGTGGTCTGATGATAAAGACCGCCACTCTGGCATCACTCCGGCGTTGACTGGGTGCAAGCTGGGAACCCTGGCTGCACCCTGGCATCATTCTGGGTTGACTGCGGGATCACTGGGGACACTCTGTTGGCTACTTGCCGCCATCTGACCAAGATGGCGGCTGGCGCAGCCGCCATTTTTCCAAAATGTCGGCCTGGCTGTCCTCCATTTTGTCCAAGGTGGTGGCCAAGCTGGCCTCCATTTCGTCCAAGGTGGTGGCCAAGCTGGCCTCCATTTTGTCCAATGAGGTAGCCAAGCTGGCCTCCATTTTGTCCAATGAGGTAGCCAAGCTGGCCTCCATTTTGTCCAAGGTGGTGGCGACGCGGGCCTCATCTTGTACGGCATGGGAGCCGCGTGAGCGGCGAATTTTTTGAAAATGTTGGTCGCGCTCGCCCCCATTTTGTCCGGGACGGACTCCCCGCTGGCCTCCATTTGGTCCAAGCACGGCTGCCGTACCTGCAGCCGTGCTGCCCCTGTGCAAATACACTTCCAAATACACAAATACATCATAAATATACAGGTAATATATATATATTATAAACACAAGTTGTTGTTGGTGGTGGTGGTGGTCTGATGATAAAGACCGCCACTCTGGCATCACTCCGGCGTTGACTGGGTGCAAGCTGGGAACCCTGGCTGCACCCTGGCATCATTCTGGGTTGACTGCGGGATCACTGGGGACACTCTGTTGGCTACTTGCCGCCATCTGACCAAGATGGCGGCTGGCGCAGCCGCCATTTTTCCAAAATGTCGGCCTGGCTGTCCTCCATTTTGTCCAAGGTGGTGGCCAAGCTGGCCTCCATTTCGTCCAAGGTGGTGGCCAAGCTGGCCTCCATTTTGTCCAATGAGGTGGCCAAGCTGGCCTCCATTTTGTCCAATGAGGTAGCCAAGCTGGCCTCCATTTTGTCCAAGGTGGTGGCGACGCGGGCCTCATCTTGTACGGCATGGGAGCCGCGTGAGCGGCGAATTTTTTGAAAATGTTGGTCGCGCTCGCCCCCATTTTGTCCGGGACGGACTCCCCGCTGGCCTCCATTTGGTCCAAGCACGGCTGCCGTACCTGCAGCCGTGCTGCCCCTGTGCAAATACACTTCCAAATACACAAATACATCATAAATATACAGGTAATATATATATATTATAAACACAAGTTGTTGTTGGTGGTGGTGGTGGTCTGATGATAAAGACCGCCACTCTGGCATCACTCCGGCGTTGACTGGGTGCAAGCTGGGAACCCTGGCTGCACCCTGGCATCATTCTGGGTTGACTGCGGGATCACTGGGGACACTCTGTTGGCTACTTGCCGCCATCTGACCAAGATGGCGGCTGGCGCAGCCGCCATTTTTCCAAAATGTCGGCCTGGCTGTCCTCCATTTTGTCCAAGGTGGTGGCCAAGCTGGCCTCCATTTCGTCCAAGGTGGTGGCCAAGCTGGCCTCCATTTTGTCCAATGAGGTGGCCAAGCTGGCCTCCATTTTGTCCAATGAGGTAGCCAAGCTGGCCTCCATTTTGTCCAAGGTGGTGGCGACGCGGGCCTCATCTTGTACGGCATGGGAGCCGCGTGAGCGGCGAATTTTTTGAAAATGTTGGTCGCGCTCGCCCCCATTTTGTCCGGGACGGACTCCCCGCTGGCCTCCATTTGGTCCAAGCACGGCTGCCGTACCTGCAGCCGTGCTGCCCCTGTGCAAATACACTTCCAAATACACAAATACATCATAAATATACAGGTAATATATATATATTATAAACACAAGTTGTTGTTGGTGGTGGTGGTGGTCTGATGATAAAGACCGCCACTCTGGCATCACTCCGGCGTTGACTGGGTGCAAGCTGGGAACCCTGGCTGCACCCTGGCATCATTCTGGGTTGACTGCGGGATCACTGGGGACACTCTGTTGGCTACTTGCCGCCATCTGACCAAGATGGCGGCTGGCGCAGCCGCCATTTTTCCAAAATGTAGGCCTGGCTGTCCTCCATTTTGTCCAAGGTGGTGGCCAAGCTGGCCTCCATTTCGTCCAAGGTGGTGGCCAAGCTGGCCTCCATTTCGTCCAAGGTGGTGGCCAAGCTGGCCTCCATTTTGTCCAATGAGGTAGCCAAGCTGGCCTCCATTTTGTCCAAGGTGGTGGCGACGCGGGCCTCATCTTGTACGGCATGGGAGCCGCGTGAGCGGCGAATTTTTTGAAAATGTTGGTCGCGCTCGCCCCCATTTTGTCCGGGACGGACTCCCCGCTGGCCTCCATTTGGTCCAAGCACGGCTGCCGTACCTGCAGCCGTGCTGCCCCTGTGCAAATACACTTCCAAATACACAAATACATCATAAATATACAGGTAATATATATATATTATAAACACAAGTTGTTGTTGGTGGTGGTGGTGGTCTGATGATAAAGACCGCCACTCTGGCATCACTCCGGCGTTGACTGGGTGCAAGCTGGGAACCCTGGCTGCACCCTGGCATCATTCTGGGTTGACTGCGGGATCACTGGGGACACTCTGTTGGCTACTTGCCGCCATCTGACCAAGATGGCGGCTGGCGCAGCCGCCATTTTTCCAAAATGTAGGCCTGGCTGTCCTCCATTTTGTCCAAGGTGGTGGCCAAGCTGGCCTCCATTTCGTCCAAGGTGGTGGCCAAGCTGGCCTCCATTTCGTCCAAGGTGGTGGCCAAGCTGGCCTCCATTTTGTCCAATGAGGTAGCCAAGCTGGCCTCCATTTTGTCCAAGGTGGTGGCGACGCGGGCCTCATCTTGTACGGCATGGGAGCCGCGTGAGCGGCGAATTTTTTGAAAATGTTGGTCGCGCTCGCCCCCATTTTGTCCGGGACGGACTCCCCGCTGGCCTCCATTTGGTCCAAGCACGGCTGCCGTACCTGCAGCCGTGCTGCCCCTGTGCAAATACACTTCCAAATACACAAATACATCATAAATATACAGGTAATATATATATATTATAAACACAAGTTGTTGTTGGTGGTGGTGGTGGTCTGATGATAAAGACCGCCACTCTGGCATCACTCCGGCGTTGACTGGGTGCAAGCTGGGAACCCTGGCTGCACCCTGGCATCATTCTGGGTTGACTGCGGGATCACTGGGGACACTCTGTTGGCTACTTGCCGCCATCTGACCAAGATGGCGGCTGGCGCAGCCGCCATTTTTCCAAAATGTAGGCCTGGCTGTCCTCCATTTTGTCCAAGGTGGTGGCCAAGCTGGCCTCCATTTCGTCCAAGGTGGTGGCCAAGCTGGCCTCCATTTCGTCCAAGGTGGTGGCCAAGCTGGCCTCCATTTTGTCCAATGAGGTAGCCAAGCTGGCCTCCATTTTGTCCAAGGTGGTGGCGACGCGGGCCTCATCTTGTACGGCATGGGAGCCGCGTGAGCGGCGAATTTTTTGAAAATGTTGGTCGCGCTCGCCCCCATTTTGTCCGGGACGGACTCCCCGCTGGCCTCCATTTGGTCCAAGCACGGCTGCCGTACCTGCAGCCGTGCTGCCCCTGTGCAAATACACTTCCAAATACACAAATACATCATAAATATACAGGTAATATATATATATTATAAACACAAGTTGTTGTTGGTGGTGGTGGTGGTCTGATGATAAAGACCGCCACTCTGGCATCACTCCGGCGTTGACTGGGTGCAAGCTGGGAACCCTGGCTGCACCCTGGCATCATTCTGGGTTGACTGCGGGATCACTGGGGACACTCTGTTGGCTACTTGCCGCCATCTGACCAAGATGGCGGCTGGCGCAGCCGCCATTTTTCCAAAATGTCGGCCTGGCTGTCCTCCATTTTGTCCAAGGTGGTGGCCAAGCTGGCCTCCATTTCGTCCAAGGTGGTGGCCAAGCTGGCCTCCATTTTGTCCAATGAGGTAGCCAAGCTGGCCTCCATTTTGTCCAATGAGGTAGCCAAGCTGGCCTCCATTTTGTCCAAGGTGGTGGCGACGCGGGCCTCATCTTGTACGGCATGGGAGCCGCGTGAGCGGCGAATTTTTTGAAAATGTTGGTCGCGCTCGCCCCCATTTTGTCCGGGACGGACTCCCCGCTGGCCTCCATTTGGTCCAAGCACGGCTGCCGTACCTGCAGCCGTGCTGCCCCTGTGCAAATACACTTCCAAATACACAAATACATCATAAATATACAGGTAATATATATATATTATAAACACAAGTTGTTGTTGGTGGTGGTGGTGGTCTGATGATAAAGACCGCCACTCTGGCATCACTCCGGCGTTGACTGGGTGCAAGCTGGGAACCCTGGCTGCACCCTGGCATCATTCTGGGTTGACTGCGGGATCACTGGGGACACTCTGTTGGCTACTTGCCGCCATCTGACCAAGATGGCGGCTGGCGCAGCCGCCATTTTTCCAAAATGTCGGCCTGGCTGTCCTCCATTTTGTCCAAGGTGGTGGCCAAGCTGGCCTCCATTTCGTCCAAGGTGGTGGCCAAGCTGGCCTCCATTTTGTCCAATGAGGTAGCCAAGCTGGCCTCCATTTTGTCCAATGAGGTAGCCAAGCTGGCCTCCATTTTGTCCAAGGTGGTGGCGACGCGGGCCTCATCTTGTACGGCATGGGAGCCGCGTGAGCGGCGAATTTTTTGAAAATGTTGGTCGCGCTCGCCCCCATTTTGTCCGGGACGGACTCCCCGCTGGCCTCCATTTGGTCCAAGCACGGCTGCCGTACCTGCAGCCGTGCTGCCCCTGTGCAAATACACTTCCAAATACACAAATACATCATAAATATACAGGTAATATATATATATTATAAACACAAGTTGTTGTTGGTGGTGGTGGTGGTCTGATGATAAAGACCGCCACTCTGGCATCACTCCGGCGTTGACTGGGTGCAAGCTGGGAACCCTGGCTGCACCCTGGCATCATTCTGGGTTGACTGCGGGATCACTGGGGACACTCTGTTGGCTACTTGCCGCCATCTGACCAAGATGGCGGCTGGCGCAGCCGCCATTTTTCCAAAATGTCGGCCTGGCTGTCCTCCATTTTGTCCAAGGTGGTGGCCAAGCTGGCCTCCATTTCGTCCAAGGTGGTGGCCAAGCTGGCCTCCATTTTGTCCAATGAGGTAGCCAAGCTGGCCTCCATTTTGTCCAATGAGGTAGCCAAGCTGGCCTCCATTTTGTCCAAGGTGGTGGCGACGCGGGCCTCATCTTGTACGGCATGGGAGCCGCGTGAGCGGCGAATTTTTTGAAAATGTTGGTCGCGCTCGCCCCCATTTTGTCCGGGACGGACTCCCCGCTGGCCTCCATTTGGTCCAAGCACGGCTGCCGTACCTGCAGCCGTGCTGCCCCTGTGCAAATACACTTCCAAATACACAAATACATCATAAATATACAGGTAATATATATATATTATAAACACAAGTTGTTGTTGGTGGTGGTGGTGGTCTGATGATAAAGACCGCCACTCTGGCATCACTCCGGCGTTGACTGGGTGCAAGCTGGGAACCCTGGCTGCACCCTGGCATCATTCTGGGTTGACTGCGGGATCACTGGGGACACTCTGTTGGCTACTTGCCGCCATCTGACCAAGATGGCGGCTGGCGCAGCCGCCATTTTTCCAAAATGTAGGCCTGGCTGTCCTCCATTTTGTCCAAGGTGGTGGCCAAGCTGGCCTCCATTTCGTCCAAGGTGGTGGCCAAGCTGGCCTCCATTTCGTCCAAGGTGGTGGCCAAGCTGGCCTCCATTTTGTCCAATGAGGTAGCCAAGCTGGCCTCCATTTTGTCCAAGGTGGTGGCGACGCGGGCCTCATCTTGTACGGCATGGGAGCCGCGTGAGCGGCGAATTTTTTGAAAATGTTGGTCGCGCTCGCCCCCATTTTGTCCGGGACGGACTCCCCGCTGGCCTCCATTTGGTCCAAGCACGGCTGCCGTACCTGCAGCCGTGCTGCCCCTGTGCAAATACACTTCCAAATACACAAATACATCATAAATATACAGGTAATATATATATATTATAAACACAAGTTGTTGTTGGTGGTGGTGGTGGTCTGATGATAAAGACCGCCACTCTGGCATCACTCCGGCGTTGACTGGGTGCAAGCTGGGAACCCTGGCTGCACCCTGGCATCATTCTGGGTTGACTGCGGGATCACTGGGGACACTCTGTTGGCTACTTGCCGCCATCTGACCAAGATGGCGGCTGGCGCAGCCGCCATTTTTCCAAAATGTAGGCCTGGCTGTCCTCCATTTTGTCCAAGGTGGTGGCCAAGCTGGCCTCCATTTCGTCCAAGGTGGTGGCCAAGCTGGCCTCCATTTCGTCCAAGGTGGTGGCCAAGCTGGCCTCCATTTTGTCCAATGAGGTAGCCAAGCTGGCCTCCATTTTGTCCAAGGTGGTGGCGACGCGGGCCTCATCTTGTACGGCATGGGAGCCGCGTGAGCGGCGAATTTTTTGAAAATGTTGGTCGCGCTCGCCCCCATTTTGTCCGGGACGGACTCCCCGCTGGCCTCCATTTGGTCCAAGCACGGCTGCCGTACCTGCAGCCGTGCTGCCCCTGTGCAAATACACTTCCAAATACACAAATACATCATAAATATACAGGTAATATATATATATTATAAACACAAGTTGTTGTTGGTGGTGGTGGTGGTCTGATGATAAAGACCGCCACTCTGGCATCACTCCGGCGTTGACTGGGTGCAAGCTGGGAACCCTGGCTGCACCCTGGCATCATTCTGGGTTGACTGCGGGATCACTGGGGACACTCTGTTGGCTACTTGCCGCCATCTGACCAAGATGGCGGCTGGCGCAGCCGCCATTTTTCCAAAATGTCGGCCTGGCTGTCCTCCATTTTGTCCAAGGTGGTGGCCAAGCTGGCCTCCATTTCGTCCAAGGTGGTGGCCAAGCTGGCCTCCATTTTGTCCAATGAGGTAGCCAAGCTGGCCTCCATTTTGTCCAATGAGGTAGCCAAGCTGGCCTCCATTTTGTCCAAGGTGGTGGCGACGCGGGCCTCATCTTGTACGGCATGGGAGCCGCGTGAGCGGCGAATTTTTTGAAAATGTTGGTCGCGCTCGCCCCCATTTTGTCCGGGACGGACTCCCCGCTGGCCTCCATTTGGTCCAAGCACGGCTGCCGTACCTGCAGCCGTGCTGCCCCTGTGCAAATACACTTCCAAATACACAAATACATCATAAATATACAGGTAATATATATATATTATAAACACAAGTTGTTGTTGGTGGTGGTGGTGGTCTGATGATAAAGACCGCCACTCTGGCATCACTCCGGCGTTGACTGGGTGCAAGCTGGGAACCCTGGCTGCACCCTGGCATCATTCTGGGTTGACTGCGGGATCACTGGGGACACTCTGTTGGCTACTTGCCGCCATCTGACCAAGATGGCGGCTGGCGCAGCCGCCATTTTTCCAAAATGTCGGCCTGGCTGTCCTCCATTTTGTCCAAGGTGGTGGCCAAGCTGGCCTCCATTTCGTCCAAGGTGGTGGCCAAGCTGGCCTCCATTTTGTCCAATGAGGTAGCCAAGCTGGCCTCCATTTTGTCCAATGAGGTAGCCAAGCTGGCCTCCATTTTGTCCAAGGTGGTGGCGACGCGGGCCTCATCTTGTACGGCATGGGAGCCGCGTGAGCGGCGAATTTTTTGAAAATGTTGGTCGCGCTCGCCCCCATTTTGTCCGGGACGGACTCCCCGCTGGCCTCCATTTGGTCCAAGCACGGCTGCCGTACCTGCAGCCGTGCTGCCCCTGTGCAAATACACTTCCAAATACACAAATACATCATAAATATACAGGTAATATATATATATTATAAACACAAGTTGTTGTTGGTGGTGGTGGTGGTCTGATGATAAAGACCGCCACTCTGGCATCACTCCGGCGTTGACTGGGTGCAAGCTGGGAACCCTGGCTGCACCCTGGCATCATTCTGGGTTGACTGCGGGATCACTGGGGACACTCTGTTGGCTACTTGCCGCCATCTGACCAAGATGGCGGCTGGCGCAGCCGCCATTTTTCCAAAATGTAGGCCTGGCTGTCCTCCATTTTGTCCAAGGTGGTGGCCAAGCTGGCCTCCATTTCGTCCAAGGTGGTGGCCAAGCTGGCCTCCATTTCGTCCAAGGTGGTGGCCAAGCTGGCCTCCATTTTGTCCAATGAGGTAGCCAAGCTGGCCTCCATTTTGTCCAAGGTGGTGGCGACGCGGGCCTCATCTTGTACGGCATGGGAGCCGCGTGAGCGGCGAATTTTTTGAAAATGTTGGTCGCGCTCGCCCCCATTTTGTCCGGGACGGACTCCCCGCTGGCCTCCATTTGGTCCAAGCACGGCTGCCGTACCTGCAGCCGTGCTGCCCCTGTGCAAATACACTTCCAAATACACAAATACATCATAAATATACAGGTAATATATATATATTATAAACACAAGTTGTTGTTGGTGGTGGTGGTGGTCTGATGATAAAGACCGCCACTCTGGCATCACTCCGGCGTTGACTGGGTGCAAGCTGGGAACCCTGGCTGCACCCTGGCATCATTCTGGGTTGACTGCGGGATCACTGGGGACACTCTGTTGGCTACTTGCCGCCATCTGACCAAGATGGCGGCTGGCGCAGCCGCCATTTTTCCAAAATGTCGGCCTGGCTGTCCTCCATTTTGTCCAAGGTGGTGGCCAAGCTGGCCTCCATTTCGTCCAAGGTGGTGGCCAAGCTGGCCTCCATTTTGTCCAATGAGGTAGCCAAGCTGGCCTCCATTTTGTCCAATGAGGTAGCCAAGCTGGCCTCCATTTTGTCCAAGGTGGTGGCGACGCGGGCCTCATCTTGTACGGCATGGGAGCCGCGTGAGCGGCGAATTTTTTGAAAATGTTGGTCGCGCTCGCCCCCATTTTGTCCGGGACGGACTCCCCGCTGGCCTCCATTTGGTCCAAGCACGGCTGCCGTACCTGCAGCCGTGCTGCCCCTGTGCAAATACACTTCCAAATACACAAATACATCATAAATATACAGGTAATATATATATATTATAAACACAAGTTGTTGTTGGTGGTGGTGGTGGTCTGATGATAAAGACCGCCACTCTGGCATCACTCCGGCGTTGACTGGGTGCAAGCTGGGAACCCTGGCTGCACCCTGGCATCATTCTGGGTTGACTGCGGGATCACTGGGGACACTCTGTTGGCTACTTGCCGCCATCTGACCAAGATGGCGGCTGGCGCAGCCGCCATTTTTCCAAAATGTCGGCCTGGCTGTCCTCCATTTTGTCCAAGGTGGTGGCCAAGCTGGCCTCCATTTCGTCCAAGGTGGTGGCCAAGCTGGCCTCCATTTTGTCCAATGAGGTAGCCAAGCTGGCCTCCATTTTGTCCAATGAGGTAGCCAAGCTGGCCTCCATTTTGTCCAAGGTGGTGGCGACGCGGGCCTCATCTTGTACGGCATGGGAGCCGCGTGAGCGGCGAATTTTTTGAAAATGTTGGTCGCGCTCGCCCCCATTTTGTCCGGGACGGACTCCCCGCTGGCCTCCATTTGGTCCAAGCACGGCTGCCGTACCTGCAGCCGTGCTGCCCCTGTGCAAATACACTTCCAAATACACAAATACATCATAAATATACAGGTAATATATATATATTATAAACACAAGTTGTTGTTGGTGGTGGTGGTGGTCTGATGATAAAGACCGCCACTCTGGCATCACTCCGGCGTTGACTGGGTGCAAGCTGGGAACCCTGGCTGCACCCTGGCATCATTCTGGGTTGACTGCGGGATCACTGGGGACACTCTGTTGGCTACTTGCCGCCATCTGACCAAGATGGCGGCTGGCGCAGCCGCCATTTTTCCAAAATGTAGGCCTGGCTGTCCTCCATTTTGTCCAAGGTGGTGGCCAAGCTGGCCTCCATTTCGTCCAAGGTGGTGGCCAAGCTGGCCTCCATTTCGTCCAAGGTGGTGGCCAAGCTGGCCTCCATTTTGTCCAATGAGGTAGCCAAGCTGGCCTCCATTTTGTCCAAGGTGGTGGCGACGCGGGCCTCATCTTGTACGGCATGGGAGCCGCGTGAGCGGCGAATTTTTTGAAAATGTTGGTCGCGCTCGCCCCCATTTTGTCCGGGACGGACTCCCCGCTGGCCTCCATTTGGTCCAAGCACGGCTGCCGTACCTGCAGCCGTGCTGCCCCTGTGCAAATACACTTCCAAATACACAAATACATCATAAATATACAGGTAATATATATATATTATAAACACAAGTTGTTGTTGGTGGTGGTGGTGGTCTGATGATAAAGACCGCCACTCTGGCATCACTCCGGCGTTGACTGGGTGCAAGCTGGGAACCCTGGCTGCACCCTGGCATCATTCTGGGTTGACTGCGGGATCACTGGGGACACTCTGTTGGCTACTTGCCGCCATCTGACCAAGATGGCGGCTGGCGCAGCCGCCATTTTTCCAAAATGTAGGCCTGGCTGTCCTCCATTTTGTCCAAGGTGGTGGCCAAGCTGGCCTCCATTTCGTCCAAGGTGGTGGCCAAGCTGGCCTCCATTTCGTCCAAGGTGGTGGCCAAGCTGGCCTCCATTTTGTCCAATGAGGTAGCCAAGCTGGCCTCCATTTTGTCCAAGGTGGTGGCGACGCGGGCCTCATCTTGTACGGCATGGGAGCCGCGTGAGCGGCGAATTTTTTGAAAATGTTGGTCGCGCTCGCCCCCATTTTGTCCGGGACGGACTCCCCGCTGGCCTCCATTTGGTCCAAGCACGGCTGCCGTACCTGCAGCCGTGCTGCCCCTGTGCAAATACACTTCCAAATACACAAATACATCATAAATATACAGGTAATATATATATATTATAAACACAAGTTGTTGTTGGTGGTGGTGGTGGTCTGATGATAAAGACCGCCACTCTGGCATCACTCCGGCGTTGACTGGGTGCAAGCTGGGAACCCTGGCTGCACCCTGGCATCATTCTGGGTTGACTGCGGGATCACTGGGGACACTCTGTTGGCTACTTGCCGCCATCTGACCAAGATGGCGGCTGGCGCAGCCGCCATTTTTCCAAAATGTCGGCCTGGCTGTCCTCCATTTTGTCCAAGGTGGTGGCCAAGCTGGCCTCCATTTCGTCCAAGGTGGTGGCCAAGCTGGCCTCCATTTTGTCCAATGAGGTGGCCAAGCTGGCCTCCATTTTGTCCAATGAGGTAGCCAAGCTGGCCTCCATTTTGTCCAAGGTGGTGGCGACGCGGGCCTCATCTTGTACGGCATGGGAGCCGCGTGAGCGGCGAATTTTTTGAAAATGTTGGTCGCGCTCGCCCCCATTTTGTCCGGGACGGACTCCCCGCTGGCCTCCATTTGGTCCAAGCACGGCTGCCGTACCTGCAGCCGTGCTGCCCCTGTGCAAATACACTTCCAAATACACAAATACATCATAAATATACAGGTAATATATATATATTATAAACACAAGTTGTTGTTGGTGGTGGTGGTGGTCTGATGATAAAGACCGCCACTCTGGCATCACTCCGGCGTTGACTGGGTGCAAGCTGGGAACCCTGGCTGCACCCTGGCATCATTCTGGGTTGACTGCGGGATCACTGGGGACACTCTGTTGGCTACTTGCCGCCATCTGACCAAGATGGCGGCTGGCGCAGCCGCCATTTTTCCAAAATGTCGGCCTGGCTGTCCTCCATTTTGTCCAAGGTGGTGGCCAAGCTGGCCTCCATTTCGTCCAAGGTGGTGGCCAAGCTGGCCTCCATTTTGTCCAATGAGGTGGCCAAGCTGGCCTCCATTTTGTCCAATGAGGTAGCCAAGCTGGCCTCCATTTTGTCCAAGGTGGTGGCGACGCGGGCCTCATCTTGTACGGCATGGGAGCCGCGTGAGCGGCGAATTTTTTGAAAATGTTGGTCGCGCTCGCCCCCATTTTGTCCGGGACGGACTCCCCGCTGGCCTCCATTTGGTCCAAGCACGGCTGCCGTACCTGCAGCCGTGCTGCCCCTGTGCAAATACACTTCCAAATACACAAATACATCATAAATATACAGGTAATATATATATATTATAAACACAAGTTGTTGTTGGTGGTGGTGGTGGTCTGATGATAAAGACCGCCACTCTGGCATCACTCCGGCGTTGACTGGGTGCAAGCTGGGAACCCTGGCTGCACCCTGGCATCATTCTGGGTTGACTGCGGGATCACTGGGGACACTCTGTTGGCTACTTGCCGCCATCTGACCAAGATGGCGGCTGGCGCAGCCGCCATTTTTCCAAAATGTAGGCCTGGCTGTCCTCCATTTTGTCCAAGGTGGTGGCCAAGCTGGCCTCCATTTCGTCCAAGGTGGTGGCCAAGCTGGCCTCCATTTCGTCCAAGGTGGTGGCCAAGCTGGCCTCCATTTTGTCCAATGAGGTAGCCAAGCTGGCCTCCATTTTGTCCAAGGTGGTGGCGACGCGGGCCTCATCTTGTACGGCATGGGAGCCGCGTGAGCGGCGAATTTTTTGAAAATGTTGGTCGCGCTCGCCCCCATTTTGTCCGGGACGGACTCCCCGCTGGCCTCCATTTGGTCCAAGCACGGCTGCCGTACCTGCAGCCGTGCTGCCCCTGTGCAAATACACTTCCAAATACACAAATACATCATAAATATACAGGTAATATATATATATTATAAACACAAGTTGTTGTTGGTGGTGGTGGTGGTCTGATGATAAAGACCGCCACTCTGGCATCACTCCGGCGTTGACTGGGTGCAAGCTGGGAACCCTGGCTGCACCCTGGCATCATTCTGGGTTGACTGCGGGATCACTGGGGACACTCTGTTGGCTACTTGCCGCCATCTGACCAAGATGGCGGCTGGCGCAGCCGCCATTTTTCCAAAATGTAGGCCTGGCTGTCCTCCATTTTGTCCAAGGTGGTGGCCAAGCTGGCCTCCATTTCGTCCAAGGTGGTGGCCAAGCTGGCCTCCATTTCGTCCAAGGTGGTGGCCAAGCTGGCCTCCATTTTGTCCAATGAGGTAGCCAAGCTGGCCTCCATTTTGTCCAAGGTGGTGGCGACGCGGGCCTCATCTTGTACGGCATGGGAGCCGCGTGAGCGGCGAATTTTTTGAAAATGTTGGTCGCGCTCGCCCCCATTTTGTCCGGGACGGACTCCCCGCTGGCCTCCATTTGGTCCAAGCACGGCTGCCGTACCTGCAGCCGTGCTGCCCCTGTGCAAATACACTTCCAAATACACAAATACATCATAAATATACAGGTAATATATATATATTATAAACACAAGTTGTTGTTGGTGGTGGTGGTGGTCTGATGATAAAGACCGCCACTCTGGCATCACTCCGGCGTTGACTGGGTGCAAGCTGGGAACCCTGGCTGCACCCTGGCATCATTCTGGGTTGACTGCGGGATCACTGGGGACACTCTGTTGGCTACTTGCCGCCATCTGACCAAGATGGCGGCTGGCGCAGCCGCCATTTTTCCAAAATGTAGGCCTGGCTGTCCTCCATTTTGTCCAAGGTGGTGGCCAAGCTGGCCTCCATTTCGTCCAAGGTGGTGGCCAAGCTGGCCTCCATTTCGTCCAAGGTGGTGGCCAAGCTGGCCTCCATTTTGTCCAATGAGGTAGCCAAGCTGGCCTCCATTTTGTCCAAGGTGGTGGCGACGCGGGCCTCATCTTGTACGGCATGGGAGCCGCGTGAGCGGCGAATTTTTTGAAAATGTTGGTCGCGCTCGCCCCCATTTTGTCCGGGACGGACTCCCCGCTGGCCTCCATTTGGTCCAAGCACGGCTGCCGTACCTGCAGCCGTGCTGCCCCTGTGCAAATACACTTCCAAATACACAAATACATCATAAATATACAGGTAATATATATATATTATAAACACAAGTTGTTGTTGGTGGTGGTGGTGGTCTGATGATAAAGACCGCCACTCTGGCATCACTCCGGCGTTGACTGGGTGCAAGCTGGGAACCCTGGCTGCACCCTGGCATCATTCTGGGTTGACTGCGGGATCACTGGGGACACTCTGTTGGCTACTTGCCGCCATCTGACCAAGATGGCGGCTGGCGCAGCCGCCATTTTTCCAAAATGTCGGCCTGGCTGTCCTCCATTTTGTCCAAGGTGGTGGCCAAGCTGGCCTCCATTTCGTCCAAGGTGGTGGCCAAGCTGGCCTCCATTTTGTCCAATGAGGTGGCCAAGCTGGCCTCCATTTTGTCCAATGAGGTAGCCAAGCTGGCCTCCATTTTGTCCAAGGTGGTGGCGACGCGGGCCTCATCTTGTACGGCATGGGAGCCGCGTGAGCGGCGAATTTTTTGAAAATGTTGGTCGCGCTCGCCCCCATTTTGTCCGGGACGGACTCCCCGCTGGCCTCCATTTGGTCCAAGCACGGCTGCCGTACCTGCAGCCGTGCTGCCCCTGTGCAAATACACTTCCAAATACACAAATACATCATAAATATACAGGTAATATATATATATTATAAACACAAGTTGTTGTTGGTGGTGGTGGTGGTCTGATGATAAAGACCGCCACTCTGGCATCACTCCGGCGTTGACTGGGTGCAAGCTGGGAACCCTGGCTGCACCCTGGCATCATTCTGGGTTGACTGCGGGATCACTGGGGACACTCTGTTGGCTACTTGCCGCCATCTGACCAAGATGGCGGCTGGCGCAGCCGCCATTTTTCCAAAATGTAGGCCTGGCTGTCCTCCATTTTGTCCAAGGTGGTGGCCAAGCTGGCCTCCATTTCGTCCAAGGTGGTGGCCAAGCTGGCCTCCATTTCGTCCAAGGTGGTGGCCAAGCTGGCCTCCATTTTGTCCAATGAGGTAGCCAAGCTGGCCTCCATTTTGTCCAAGGTGGTGGCGACGCGGGCCTCATCTTGTACGGCATGGGAGCCGCGTGAGCGGCGAATTTTTTGAAAATGTTGGTCGCGCTCGCCCCCATTTTGTCCGGGACGGACTCCCCGCTGGCCTCCATTTGGTCCAAGCACGGCTGCCGTACCTGCAGCCGTGCTGCCCCTGTGCAAATACACTTCCAAATACACAAATACATCATAAATATACAGGTAATATATATATATTATAAACACAAGTTGTTGTTGGTGGTGGTGGTGGTCTGATGATAAAGACCGCCACTCTGGCATCACTCCGGCGTTGACTGGGTGCAAGCTGGGAACCCTGGCTGCACCCTGGCATCATTCTGGGTTGACTGCGGGATCACTGGGGACACTCTGTTGGCTACTTGCCGCCATCTGACCAAGATGGCGGCTGGCGCAGCCGCCATTTTTCCAAAATGTAGGCCTGGCTGTCCTCCATTTTGTCCAAGGTGGTGGCCAAGCTGGCCTCCATTTCGTCCAAGGTGGTGGCCAAGCTGGCCTCCATTTCGTCCAAGGTGGTGGCCAAGCTGGCCTCCATTTTGTCCAATGAGGTAGCCAAGCTGGCCTCCATTTTGTCCAAGGTGGTGGCGACGCGGGCCTCATCTTGTACGGCATGGGAGCCGCGTGAGCGGCGAATTTTTTGAAAATGTTGGTCGCGCTCGCCCCCATTTTGTCCGGGACGGACTCCCCGCTGGCCTCCATTTGGTCCAAGCACGGCTGCCGTACCTGCAGCCGTGCTGCCCCTGTGCAAATACACTTCCAAATACACAAATACATCATAAATATACAGGTAATATATATATATTATAAACACAAGTTGTTGTTGGTGGTGGTGGTGGTCTGATGATAAAGACCGCCACTCTGGCATCACTCCGGCGTTGACTGGGTGCAAGCTGGGAACCCTGGCTGCACCCTGGCATCATTCTGGGTTGACTGCGGGATCACTGGGGACACTCTGTTGGCTACTTGCCGCCATCTGACCAAGATGGCGGCTGGCGCAGCCGCCATTTTTCCAAAATGTAGGCCTGGCTGTCCTCCATTTTGTCCAAGGTGGTGGCCAAGCTGGCCTCCATTTCGTCCAAGGTGGTGGCCAAGCTGGCCTCCATTTCGTCCAAGGTGGTGGCCAAGCTGGCCTCCATTTTGTCCAATGAGGTAGCCAAGCTGGCCTCCATTTTGTCCAAGGTGGTGGCGACGCGGGCCTCATCTTGTACGGCATGGGAGCCGCGTGAGCGGCGAATTTTTTGAAAATGTTGGTCGCGCTCGCCCCCATTTTGTCCGGGACGGACTCCCCGCTGGCCTCCATTTGGTCCAAGCACGGCTGCCGTACCTGCAGCCGTGCTGCCCCTGTGCAAATACACTTCCAAATACACAAATACATCATAAATATACAGGTAATATATATATATTATAAACACAAGTTGTTGTTGGTGGTGGTGGTGGTCTGATGATAAAGACCGCCACTCTGGCATCACTCCGGCGTTGACTGGGTGCAAGCTGGGAACCCTGGCTGCACCCTGGCATCATTCTGGGTTGACTGCGGGATCACTGGGGACACTCTGTTGGCTACTTGCCGCCATCTGACCAAGATGGCGGCTGGCGCAGCCGCCATTTTTCCAAAATGTCGGCCTGGCTGTCCTCCATTTTGTCCAAGGTGGTGGCCAAGCTGGCCTCCATTTCGTCCAAGGTGGTGGCCAAGCTGGCCTCCATTTTGTCCAATGAGGTAGCCAAGCTGGCCTCCATTTTGTCCAATGAGGTAGCCAAGCTGGCCTCCATTTTGTCCAAGGTGGTGGCGACGCGGGCCTCATCTTGTACGGCATGGGAGCCGCGTGAGCGGCGAATTTTTTGAAAATGTTGGTCGCGCTCGCCCCCATTTTGTCCGGGACGGACTCCCCGCTGGCCTCCATTTGGTCCAAGCACGGCTGCCGTACCTGCAGCCGTGCTGCCCCTGTGCAAATACACTTCCAAATACACAAATACATCATAAATATACAGGTAATATATATATATTATAAACACAAGTTGTTGTTGGTGGTGGTGGTGGTCTGATGATAAAGACCGCCACTCTGGCATCACTCCGGCGTTGACTGGGTGCAAGCTGGGAACCCTGGCTGCACCCTGGCATCATTCTGGGTTGACTGCGGGATCACTGGGGACACTCTGTTGGCTACTTGCCGCCATCTGACCAAGATGGCGGCTGGCGCAGCCGCCATTTTTCCAAAATGTAGGCCTGGCTGTCCTCCATTTTGTCCAAGGTGGTGGCCAAGCTGGCCTCCATTTCGTCCAAGGTGGTGGCCAAGCTGGCCTCCATTTCGTCCAAGGTGGTGGCCAAGCTGGCCTCCATTTTGTCCAATGAGGTAGCCAAGCTGGCCTCCATTTTGTCCAAGGTGGTGGCGACGCGGGCCTCATCTTGTACGGCATGGGAGCCGCGTGAGCGGCGAATTTTTTGAAAATGTTGGTCGCGCTCGCCCCCATTTTGTCCGGGACGGACTCCCCGCTGGCCTCCATTTGGTCCAAGCACGGCTGCCGTACCTGCAGCCGTGCTGCCCCTGTGCAAATACACTTCCAAATACACAAATACATCATAAATATACAGGTAATATATATATATTATAAACACAAGTTGTTGTTGGTGGTGGTGGTGGTCTGATGATAAAGACCGCCACTCTGGCATCACTCCGGCGTTGACTGGGTGCAAGCTGGGAACCCTGGCTGCACCCTGGCATCATTCTGGGTTGACTGCGGGATCACTGGGGACACTCTGTTGGCTACTTGCCGCCATCTGACCAAGATGGCGGCTGGCGCAGCCGCCATTTTTCCAAAATGTCGGCCTGGCTGTCCTCCATTTTGTCCAAGGTGGTGGCCAAGCTGGCCTCCATTTCGTCCAAGGTGGTGGCCAAGCTGGCCTCCATTTTGTCCAATGAGGTAGCCAAGCTGGCCTCCATTTTGTCCAATGAGGTAGCCAAGCTGGCCTCCATTTTGTCCAAGGTGGTGGCGACGCGGGCCTCATCTTGTACGGCATGGGAGCCGCGTGAGCGGCGAATTTTTTGAAAATGTTGGTCGCGCTCGCCCCCATTTTGTCCGGGACGGACTCCCCGCTGGCCTCCATTTGGTCCAAGCACGGCTGCCGTACCTGCAGCCGTGCTGCCCCTGTGCAAATACACTTCCAAATACACAAATACATCATAAATATACAGGTAATATATATATATTATAAACACAAGTTGTTGTTGGTGGTGGTGGTGGTCTGATGATAAAGACCGCCACTCTGGCATCACTCCGGCGTTGACTGGGTGCAAGCTGGGAACCCTGGCTGCACCCTGGCATCATTCTGGGTTGACTGCGGGATCACTGGGGACACTCTGTTGGCTACTTGCCGCCATCTGACCAAGATGGCGGCTGGCGCAGCCGCCATTTTTCCAAAATGTAGGCCTGGCTGTCCTCCATTTTGTCCAAGGTGGTGGCCAAGCTGGCCTCCATTTCGTCCAAGGTGGTGGCCAAGCTGGCCTCCATTTCGTCCAAGGTGGTGGCCAAGCTGGCCTCCATTTTGTCCAATGAGGTAGCCAAGCTGGCCTCCATTTTGTCCAAGGTGGTGGCGACGCGGGCCTCATCTTGTACGGCATGGGAGCCGCGTGAGCGGCGAATTTTTTGAAAATGTTGGTCGCGCTCGCCCCCATTTTGTCCGGGACGGACTCCCCGCTGGCCTCCATTTGGTCCAAGCACGGCTGCCGTACCTGCAGCCGTGCTGCCCCTGTGCAAATACACTTCAAAATACACAAATACATCATAAATATACAGGTAATATATATATATTATAAACACAAGTTGTTGTTGGTGGTGGTGGTGGTCTGATGATAAAGACCGCCACTCTGGCATCACTCCGGCGTTGACTGGGTGCAAGCTGGGAACCCTGGCTGCACCCTGGCATCATTCTGGGTTGACTGCGGGATCACTGGGGACACTCTGTTGGCTACTTGCCGCCATCTGACCAAGATGGCGGCTGGCGCAGCCGCCATTTTTCCAAAATGTCGGCCTGGCTGTCCTCCATTTTGTCCAAGGTGGTGGCCAAGCTGGCCTCCATTTCGTCCAAGGTGGTGGCCAAGCTGGCCTCCATTTTGTCCAATGAGGTAGCCAAGCTGGCCTCCATTTTGTCCAATGAGGTAGCCAAGCTGGCCTCCATTTTGTCCAAGGTGGTGGCGACGCGGGCCTCATCTTGTACGGCATGGGAGCCGCGTGAGCGGCGAATTTTTTGAAAATGTTGGTCGCGCTCGCCCCCATTTTGTCCGGGACGGACTCCCCGCTGGCCTCCATTTGGTCCAAGCACGGCTGCCGTACCTGCAGCCGTGCTGCCCCTGTGCAAATACACTTCCAAATACACAAATACATCATAAATATACAGGTAATATATATATATTATAAACACAAGTTGTTGTTGGTGGTGGTGGTGGTCTGATGATAAAGACCGCCACTCTGGCATCACTCCGGCGTTGACTGGGTGCAAGCTGGGAACCCTGGCTGCACCCTGGCATCATTCTGGGTTGACTGCGGGATCACTGGGGACACTCTGTTGGCTACTTGCCGCCATCTGACCAAGATGGCGGCTGGCGCAGCCGCCATTTTTCCAAAATGTAGGCCTGGCTGTCCTCCATTTTGTCCAAGGTGGTGGCCAAGCTGGCCTCCATTTCGTCCAAGGTGGTGGCCAAGCTGGCCTCCATTTCGTCCAAGGTGGTGGCCAAGCTGGCCTCCATTTTGTCCAATGAGGTAGCCAAGCTGGCCTCCATTTTGTCCAAGGTGGTGGCGACGCGGGCCTCATCTTGTACGGCATGGGAGCCGCGTGAGCGGCGAATTTTTTGAAAATGTTGGTCGCGCTCGCCCCCATTTTGTCCGGGACGGACTCCCCGCTGGCCTCCATTTGGTCCAAGCACGGCTGCCGTACCTGCAGCCGTGCTGCCCCTGTGCAAATACACTTCCAAATACACAAATACATCATAAATATACAGGTAATATATATATATTATAAACACAAGTTGTTGTTGGTGGTGGTGGTGGTCTGATGATAAAGACCGCCACTCTGGCATCACTCCGGCGTTGACTGGGTGCAAGCTGGGAACCCTGGCTGCACCCTGGCATCATTCTGGGTTGACTGCGGGATCACTGGGGACACTCTGTTGGCTACTTGCCGCCATCTGACCAAGATGGCGGCTGGCGCAGCCGCCATTTTTCCAAAATGTAGGCCTGGCTGTCCTCCATTTTGTCCAAGGTGGTGGCCAAGCTGGCCTCCATTTCGTCCAAGGTGGTGGCCAAGCTGGCCTCCATTTCGTCCAAGGTGGTGGCCAAGCTGGCCTCCATTTTGTCCAATGAGGTAGCCAAGCTGGCCTCCATTTTGTCCAAGGTGGTGGCGACGCGGGCCTCATCTTGTACGGCATGGGAGCCGCGTGAGCGGCGAATTTTTTGAAAATGTTGGTCGCGCTCGCCCCCATTTTGTCCGGGACGGACTCCCCGCTGGCCTCCATTTGGTCCAAGCACGGCTGCCGTACCTGCAGCCGTGCTGCCCCTGTGCAAATACACTTCCAAATACACAAATACATCATAAATATACAGGTAATATATATATATTATAAACACAAGTTGTTGTTGGTGGTGGTGGTGGTCTGATGATAAAGACCGCCACTCTGGCATCACTCCGGCGTTGACTGGGTGCAAGCTGGGAACCCTGGCTGCACCCTGGCATCATTCTGGGTTGACTGCGGGATCACTGGGGACACTCTGTTGGCTACTTGCCGCCATCTGACCAAGATGGCGGCTGGCGCAGCCGCCATTTTTCCAAAATGTCGGCCTGGCTGTCCTCCATTTTGTCCAAGGTGGTGGCCAAGCTGGCCTCCATTTCGTCCAAGGTGGTGGCCAAGCTGGCCTCCATTTTGTCCAATGAGGTAGCCAAGCTGGCCTCCATTTTGTCCAATGAGGTAGCCAAGCTGGCCTCCATTTTGTCCAAGGTGGTGGCGACGCGGGCCTCATCTTGTACGGCATGGGAGCCGCGTGAGCGGCGAATTTTTTGAAAATGTTGGTCGCGCTCGCCCCCATTTTGTCCGGGACGGACTCCCCGCTGGCCTCCATTTGGTCCAAGCACGGCTGCCGTACCTGCAGCCGTGCTGCCCCTGTGCAAATACACTTCCAAATACACAAATACATCATAAATATACAGGTAATATATATATTATAAACACAAGTTGTTGTTGGTGGTGGTGGTGGTCTGATGATAAAGACCGCCACTCTGGCATCACTCCGGCGTTGACTGGGTGCAAGCTGGGAACCCTGGCTGCACCCTGGCATCATTCTGGGTTGACTGCGGGATCACTGGGGACACTCTGTTGGCTACTTGCCGCCATCTGACCAAGATGGCGGCTGGCGCAGCCGCCATTTTTCCAAAATGTAGGCCTGGCTGTCCTCCATTTTGTCCAAGGTGGTGGCCAAGCTGGCCTCCATTTCGTCCAAGGTGGTGGCCAAGCTGGCCTCCATTTCGTCCAAGGTGGTGGCCAAGCTGGCCTCCATTTTGTCCAATGAGGTAGCCAAGCTGGCCTCCATTTTGTCCAAGGTGGTGGCGACGCGGGCCTCATCTTGTACGGCATGGGAGCCGCGTGAGCGGCGAATTTTTTGAAAATGTTGGTCGCGCTCGCCCCCATTTTGTCCGGGACGGACTCCCCGCTGGCCTCCATTTGGTCCAAGCACGGCTGCCGTACCTGCAGCCGTGCTGCCCCTGTGCAAATACACTTCCAAATACACAAATACATCATAAATATACAGGTAATATATATATATTATAAACACAAGTTGTTGTTGGTGGTGGTGGTGGTCTGATGATAAAGACCGCCACTCTGGCATCACTCCGGCGTTGACTGGGTGCAAGCTGGGAACCCTGGCTGCACCCTGGCATCATTCTGGGTTGACTGCGGGATCACTGGGGACACTCTGTTGGCTACTTGCCGCCATCTGACCAAGATGGCGGCTGGCGCAGCCGCCATTTTTCCAAAATGTCGGCCTGGCTGTCCTCCATTTTGTCCAAGGTGGTGGCCAAGCTGGCCTCCATTTCGTCCAAGGTGGTGGCCAAGCTGGCCTCCATTTTGTCCAATGAGGTAGCCAAGCTGGCCTCCATTTTGTCCAATGAGGTAGCCAAGCTGGCCTCCATTTTGTCCAAGGTGGTGGCGACGCGGGCCTCATCTTGTACGGCATGGGAGCCGCGTGAGCGGCGAATTTTTTGAAAATGTTGGTCGCGCTCGCCCCCATTTTGTCCGGGACGGACTCCCCGCTGGCCTCCATTTGGTCCAAGCACGGCTGCCGTACCTGCAGCCGTGCTGCCCCTGTGCAAATACACTTCCAAATACACAAATACATCATAAATATACAGGTAATATATATATATTATAAACACAAGTTGTTGTTGGTGGTGGTGGTGGTCTGATGATAAAGACCGCCACTCTGGCATCACTCCGGCGTTGACTGGGTGCAAGCTGGGAACCCTGGCTGCACCCTGGCATCATTCTGGGTTGACTGCGGGATCACTGGGGACACTCTGTTGGCTACTTGCCGCCATCTGACCAAGATGGCGGCTGGCGCAGCCGCCATTTTTCCAAAATGTAGGCCTGGCTGTCCTCCATTTTGTCCAAGGTGGTGGCCAAGCTGGCCTCCATTTCGTCCAAGGTGGTGGCCAAGCTGGCCTCCATTTCGTCCAAGGTGGTGGCCAAGCTGGCCTCCATTTTGTCCAATGAGGTAGCCAAGCTGGCCTCCATTTTGTCCAAGGTGGTGGCGACGCGGGCCTCATCTTGTACGGCATGGGAGCCGCGTGAGCGGCGAATTTTTTGAAAATGTTGGTCGCGCTCGCCCCCATTTTGTCCGGGACGGACTCCCCGCTGGCCTCCATTTGGTCCAAGCACGGCTGCCGTACCTGCAGCCGTGCTGCCCCTGTGCAAATACACTTCCAAATACACAAATACATCATAAATATACAGGTAATATATATATATTATAAACACAAGTTGTTGTTGGTGGTGGTGGTGGTCTGATGATAAAGACCGCCACTCTGGCATCACTCCGGCGTTGACTGGGTGCAAGCTGGGAACCCTGGCTGCACCCTGGCATCATTCTGGGTTGACTGCGGGATCACTGGGGACACTCTGTTGGCTACTTGCCGCCATCTGACCAAGATGGCGGCTGGCGCAGCCGCCATTTTTCCAAAATGTCGGCCTGGCTGTCCTCCATTTTGTCCAAGGTGGTGGCCAAGCTGGCCTCCATTTCGTCCAAGGTGGTGGCCAAGCTGGCCTCCATTTTGTCCAATGAGGTAGCCAAGCTGGCCTCCATTTTGTCCAATGAGGTAGCCAAGCTGGCCTCCATTTTGTCCAAGGTGGTGGCGACGCGGGCCTCATCTTGTACGGCATGGGAGCCGCGTGAGCGGCGAATTTTTTGAAAATGTTGGTCGCGCTCGCCCCCATTTTGTCCGGGACGGACTCCCCGCTGGCCTCCATTTGGTCCAAGCACGGCTGCCGTACCTGCAGCCGTGCTGCCCCTGTGCAAATACACTTCCAAATACACAAATACATCATAAATATACAGGTAATATATATATATTATAAACACAAGTTGTTGGTGGTGGTGGTGGTCTGATGATAAAGACCGCCACTCTGGCATCACTCCGGCGTTGACTGGGTGCAAGCTGGGAACCCTGGCTGCACCCTGGCATCATTCTGGGTTGACTGCGGGATCACTGGGGACACTCTGTTGGCTACTTGCCGCCATCTGACCAAGATGGCGGCTGGCGCAGCCGCCATTTTTCCAAAATGTCGGCCTGGCTGTCCTCCATTTTGTCCAAGGTGGTGGCCAAGCTGGCCTCCATTTCGTCCAAGGTGGTGGCCAAGCTGGCCTCCATTTTGTCCAATGAGGTAGCCAAGCTGGCCTCCATTTTGTCCAATGAGGTAGCCAAGCTGGCCTCCATTTTGTCCAAGGTGGTGGCGACGCGGGCCTCATCTTGTACGGCATGGGAGCCGCGTGAGCGGCGAATTTTTTGAAAATGTTGGTCGCGCTCGCCCCCATTTTGTCCGGGACGGACTCCCCGCTGGCCTCCATTTGGTCCAAGCACGGCTGCCGTACCTGCAGCCGTGCTGCCCCTGTGCAAATACACTTCCAAATACACAAATACATCATAAATATACAGGTAATATATATATATTATAAACACAAGTTGTTGTTGGTGGTGGTGGTGGTCTGATGATAAAGACCGCCACTCTGGCATCACTCCGGCGTTGACTGGGTGCAAGCTGGGAACCCTGGCTGCACCCTGGCATCATTCTGGGTTGACTGCGGGATCACTGGGGACACTCTGTTGGCTACTTGCCGCCATCTGACCAAGATGGCGGCTGGCGCAGCCGCCATTTTTCCAAAATGTCGGCCTGGCTGTCCTCCATTTTGTCCAAGGTGGTGGCCAAGCTGGCCTCCATTTCGTCCAAGGTGGTGGCCAAGCTGGCCTCCATTTTGTCCAATGAGGTAGCCAAGCTGGCCTCCATTTTGTCCAATGAGGTAGCCAAGCTGGCCTCCATTTTGTCCAAGGTGGTGGCGACGCGGGCCTCATCTTGTACGGCATGGGAGCCGCGTGAGCGGCGAATTTTTTGAAAATGTTGGTCGCGCTCGCCCCCATTTTGTCCGGGACGGACTCCCCGCTGGCCTCCATTTGGTCCAAGCACGGCTGCCGTACCTGCAGCCGTGCTGCCCCTGTGCAAATACACTTCCAAATACACAAATACATCATAAATATACAGGTAATATATATATATTATAAACACAAGTTGTTGTTGGTGGTGGTGGTGGTCTGATGATAAAGACCGCCACTCTGGCATCACTCCGGCGTTGACTGGGTGCAAGCTGGGAACCCTGGCTGCACCCTGGCATCATTCTGGGTTGACTGCGGGATCACTGGGGACACTCTGTTGGCTACTTGCCGCCATCTGACCAAGATGGCGGCTGGCGCAGCCGCCATTTTTCCAAAATGTCGGCCTGGCTGTCCTCCATTTTGTCCAAGGTGGTGGCCAAGCTGGCCTCCATTTCGTCCAAGGTGGTGGCCAAGCTGGCCTCCATTTTGTCCAATGAGGTAGCCAAGCTGGCCTCCATTTTGTCCAATGAGGTAGCCAAGCTGGCCTCCATTTTGTCCAAGGTGGTGGCGACGCGGGCCTCATCTTGTACGGCATGGGAGCCGCGTGAGCGGCGAATTTTTTGAAAATGTTGGTCGCGCTCGCCCCCATTTTGTCCGGGACGGACTCCCCGCTGGCCTCCATTTGGTCCAAGCACGGCTGCCGTACCTGCAGCCGTGCTGCCCCTGTGCAAATACACTTCCAAATACACAAATACATCATAAATATACAGGTAATATATATATATTATAAACACAAGTTGTTGTTGGTGGTGGTGGTGGTCTGATGATAAAGACCGCCACTCTGGCATCACTCCGGCGTTGACTGGGTGCAAGCTGGGAACCCTGGCTGCACCCTGGCATCATTCTGGGTTGACTGCGGGATCACTGGGGACACTCTGTTGGCTACTTGCCGCCATCTGACCAAGATGGCGGCTGGCGCAGCCGCCATTTTTCCAAAATGTAGGCCTGGCTGTCCTCCATTTTGTCCAAGGTGGTGGCCAAGCTGGCCTCCATTTCGTCCAAGGTGGTGGCCAAGCTGGCCTCCATTTCGTCCAAGGTGGTGGCCAAGCTGGCCTCCATTTTGTCCAATGAGGTAGCCAAGCTGGCCTCCATTTTGTCCAAGGTGGTGGCGACGCGGGCCTCATCTTGTACGGCATGGGAGCCGCGTGAGCGGCGAATTTTTTGAAAATGTTGGTCGCGCTCGCCCCCATTTTGTCCGGGACGGACTCCCCGCTGGCCTCCATTTGGTCCAAGCACGGCTGCCGTACCTGCAGCCGTGCTGCCCCTGTGCAAATACACTTCCAAATACACAAATACATCATAAATATACAGGTAATATATATATATTATAAACACAAGTTGTTGTTGGTGGTGGTGGTGGTCTGATGATAAAGACCGCCACTCTGGCATCACTCCGGCGTTGACTGGGTGCAAGCTGGGAACCCTGGCTGCACCCTGGCATCATTCTGGGTTGACTGCGGGATCACTGGGGACACTCTGTTGGCTACTTGCCGCCATCTGACCAAGATGGCGGCTGGCGCAGCCGCCATTTTTCCAAAATGTCGGCCTGGCTGTCCTCCATTTTGTCCAAGGTGGTGGCCAAGCTGGCCTCCATTTCGTCCAAGGTGGTGGCCAAGCTGGCCTCCATTTTGTCCAATGAGGTAGCCAAGCTGGCCTCCATTTTGTCCAATGAGGTAGCCAAGCTGGCCTCCATTTTGTCCAAGGTGGTGGCGACGCGGGCCTCATCTTGTACGGCATGGGAGCCGCGTGAGCGGCGAATTTTTTGAAAATGTTGGTCGCGCTCGCCCCCATTTTGTCCGGGACGGACTCCCCGCTGGCCTCCATTTGGTCCAAGCACGGCTGCCGTACCTGCAGCCGTGCTGCCCCTGTGCAAATACACTTCCAAATACACAAATACATCATAAATATACAGGTAATATATATATATTATAAACACAAGTTGTTGGTGGTGGTGGTGGTCTGATGATAAAGACCGCCACTCTGGCATCACTCCGGCGTTGACTGGGTGCAAGCTGGGAACCCTGGCTGCACCCTGGCATCATTCTGGGTTGACTGCGGGATCACTGGGGACACTCTGTTGGCTACTTGCCGCCATCTGACCAAGATGGCGGCTGGCGCAGCCGCCATTTTTCCAAAATGTCGGCCTGGCTGTCCTCCATTTTGTCCAAGGTGGTGGCCAAGCTGGCCTCCATTTCGTCCAAGGTGGTGGCCAAGCTGGCCTCCATTTTGTCCAATGAGGTAGCCAAGCTGGCCTCCATTTTGTCCAATGAGGTAGCCAAGCTGGCCTCCATTTTGTCCAAGGTGGTGGCGACGCGGGCCTCATCTTGTACGGCATGGGAGCCGCGTGAGCGGCGAATTTTTTGAAAATGTTGGTCGCGCTCGCCCCCATTTTGTCCGGGACGGACTCCCCGCTGGCCTCCATTTGGTCCAAGCACGGCTGCCGTACCTGCAGCCGTGCTGCCCCTGTGCAAATACACTTCCAAATACACAAATACATCATAAATATACAGGTAATATATATATATTATAAACACAAGTTGTTGTTGGTGGTGGTGGTGGTCTGATGATAAAGACCGCCACTCTGGCATCACTCCGGCGTTGACTGGGTGCAAGCTGGGAACCCTGGCTGCACCCTGGCATCATTCTGGGTTGACTGCGGGATCACTGGGGACACTCTGTTGGCTACTTGCCGCCATCTGACCAAGATGGCGGCTGGCGCAGCCGCCATTTTTCCAAAATGTCGGCCTGGCTGTCCTCCATTTTGTCCAAGGTGGTGGCCAAGCTGGCCTCCATTTCGTCCAAGGTGGTGGCCAAGCTGGCCTCCATTTTGTCCAATGAGGTAGCCAAGCTGGCCTCCATTTTGTCCAATGAGGTAGCCAAGCTGGCCTCCATTTTGTCCAAGGTGGTGGCGACGCGGGCCTCATCTTGTACGGCATGGGAGCCGCGTGAGCGGCGAATTTTTTGAAAATGTTGGTCGCGCTCGCCCCCATTTTGTCCGGGACGGACTCCCCGCTGGCCTCCATTTGGTCCAAGCACGGCTGCCGTACCTGCAGCCGTGCTGCCCCTGTGCAAATACACTTCCAAATACACAAATACATCATAAATATACAGGTAATATATATATATTATAAACACAAGTTGTTGTTGGTGGTGGTGGTGGTCTGATGATAAAGACCGCCACTCTGGCATCACTCCGGCGTTGACTGGGTGCAAGCTGGGAACCCTGGCTGCACCCTGGCATCATTCTGGGTTGACTGCGGGATCACTGGGGACACTCTGTTGGCTACTTGCCGCCATCTGACCAAGATGGCGGCTGGCGCAGCCGCCATTTTTCCAAAATGTCGGCCTGGCTGTCCTCCATTTTGTCCAAGGTGGTGGCCAAGCTGGCCTCCATTTCGTCCAAGGTGGTGGCCAAGCTGGCCTCCATTTTGTCCAATGAGGTAGCCAAGCTGGCCTCCATTTTGTCCAATGAGGTAGCCAAGCTGGCCTCCATTTTGTCCAAGGTGGTGGCGACGCGGGCCTCATCTTGTACGGCATGGGAGCCGCGTGAGCGGCGAATTTTTTGAAAATGTTGGTCGCGCTCGCCCCCATTTTGTCCGGGACGGACTCCCCGCTGGCCTCCATTTGGTCCAAGCACGGCTGCCGTACCTGCAGCCGTGCTGCCCCTGTGCAAATACACTTCCAAATACACAAATACATCATAAATATACAGGTAATATATATATATTATAAACACAAGTTGTTGTTGGTGGTGGTGGTGGTCTGATGATAAAGACCGCCACTCTGGCATCACTCCGGCGTTGACTGGGTGCAAGCTGGGAACCCTGGCTGCACCCTGGCATCATTCTGGGTTGACTGCGGGATCACTGGGGACACTCTGTTGGCTACTTGCCGCCATCTGACCAAGATGGCGGCTGGCGCAGCCGCCATTTTTCCAAAATGTAGGCCTGGCTGTCCTCCATTTTGTCCAAGGTGGTGGCCAAGCTGGCCTCCATTTCGTCCAAGGTGGTGGCCAAGCTGGCCTCCATTTCGTCCAAGGTGGTGGCCAAGCTGGCCTCCATTTTGTCCAATGAGGTAGCCAAGCTGGCCTCCATTTTGTCCAAGGTGGTGGCGACGCGGGCCTCATCTTGTACGGCATGGGAGCCGCGTGAGCGGCGAATTTTTTGAAAATGTTGGTCGCGCTCGCCCCCATTTTGTCCGGGACGGACTCCCCGCTGGCCTCCATTTGGTCCAAGCACGGCTGCCGTACCTGCAGCCGTGCTGCCCCTGTGCAAATACACTTCCAAATACACAAATACATCATAAATATACAGGTAATATATATATATTATAAACACAAGTTGTTGTTGGTGGTGGTGGTGGTCTGATGATAAAGACCGCCACTCTGGCATCACTCCGGCGTTGACTGGGTGCAAGCTGGGAACCCTGGCTGCACCCTGGCATCATTCTGGGTTGACTGCGGGATCACTGGGGACACTCTGTTGGCTACTTGCCGCCATCTGACCAAGATGGCGGCTGGCGCAGCCGCCATTTTTCCAAAATGTCGGCCTGGCTGTCCTCCATTTTGTCCAAGGTGGTGGCCAAGCTGGCCTCCATTTCGTCCAAGGTGGTGGCCAAGCTGGCCTCCATTTTGTCCAATGAGGTAGCCAAGCTGGCCTCCATTTTGTCCAATGAGGTAGCCAAGCTGGCCTCCATTTTGTCCAAGGTGGTGGCGACGCGGGCCTCATCTTGTACGGCATGGGAGCCGCGTGAGCGGCGAATTTTTTGAAAATGTTGGTCGCGCTCGCCCCCATTTTGTCCGGGACGGACTCCCCGCTGGCCTCCATTTGGTCCAAGCACGGCTGCCGTACCTGCAGCCGTGCTGCCCCTGTGCAAATACACTTCCAAATACACAAATACATCATAAATATACAGGTAATATATATATATTATAAACACAAGTTGTTGTTGGTGGTGGTGGTGGTCTGATGATAAAGACCGCCACTCTGGCATCACTCCGGCGTTGACTGGGTGCAAGCTGGGAACCCTGGCTGCACCCTGGCATCATTCTGGGTTGACTGCGGGATCACTGGGGACACTCTGTTGGCTACTTGCCGCCATCTGACCAAGATGGCGGCTGGCGCAGCCGCCATTTTTCCAAAATGTAGGCCTGGCTGTCCTCCATTTTGTCCAAGGTGGTGGCCAAGCTGGCCTCCATTTCGTCCAAGGTGGTGGCCAAGCTGGCCTCCATTTCGTCCAAGGTGGTGGCCAAGCTGGCCTCCATTTTGTCCAATGAGGTAGCCAAGCTGGCCTCCATTTTGTCCAAGGTGGTGGCGACGCGGGCCTCATCTTGTACGGCATGGGAGCCGCGTGAGCGGCGAATTTTTTGAAAATGTTGGTCGCGCTCGCCCCCATTTTGTCCGGGACGGACTCCCCGCTGGCCTCCATTTGGTCCAAGCACGGCTGCCGTACCTGCAGCCGTGCTGCCCCTGTGCAAATACACTTCCAAATACACAAATACATCATAAATATACAGGTAATATATATATATTATAAACACAAGTTGTTGTTGGTGGTGGTGGTGGTCTGATGATAAAGACCGCCACTCTGGCATCACTCCGGCGTTGACTGGGTGCAAGCTGGGAACCCTGGCTGCACCCTGGCATCATTCTGGGTTGACTGCGGGATCACTGGGGACACTCTGTTGGCTACTTGCCGCCATCTGACCAAGATGGCGGCTGGCGCAGCCGCCATTTTTCCAAAATGTCGGCCTGGCTGTCCTCCATTTTGTCCAAGGTGGTGGCCAAGCTGGCCTCCATTTCGTCCAAGGTGGTGGCCAAGCTGGCCTCCATTTTGTCCAATGAGGTAGCCAAGCTGGCCTCCATTTTGTCCAATGAGGTAGCCAAGCTGGCCTCCATTTTGTCCAAGGTGGTGGCGACGCGGGCCTCATCTTGTACGGCATGGGAGCCGCGTGAGCGGCGAATTTTTTGAAAATGTTGGTCGCGCTCGCCCCCATTTTGTCCGGGACGGACTCCCCGCTGGCCTCCATTTGGTCCAAGCACGGCTGCCGTACCTGCAGCCGTGCTGCCCCTGTGCAAATACACTTCCAAATACACAAATACATCATAAATATACAGGTAATATATATATATTATAAACACAAGTTGTTGTTGTTGGTGGTGGTGGTGGTGGTGGTGGTCTGATGATAAAGACCGCCACTCTGGCATCACTCCGGCGTTGACTGGGTGCAAGCTGGGAACCCTGGCTGCACCCTGGCATCATTCTGGGTTGACTGCGGGATCACTGGGGACACTCTGTTGGCTACTTGCCGCCATCTGACCAAGATGGCGGCTGGCGCAGCCGCCATTTTTCCAAAATGTCGGCCTGGCTGTCCTCCATTTTGTCCAAGGTGGTGGCCAAGCTGGCCTCCATTTCGTCCAAGGTGGTGGCCAAGCTGGCCTCCATTTTGTCCAATGAGGTAGCCAAGCTGGCCTCCATTTTGTCCAATGAGGTAGCCAAGCTGGCCTCCATTTTGTCCAAGGTGGTGGCGACGCGGGCCTCATCTTGTACGGCATGGGAGCCGCGTGAGCGGCGAATTTTTTGAAAATGTTGGTCGCGCTCGCCCCCATTTTGTCCGGGACGGACTCCCCGCTGGCCTCCATTTGGTCCAAGCACGGCTGCCGTACCTGCAGCCGTGCTGCCCCTGTGCAAATACACTTCCAAATACACAAGTACATCATAAATATACAGGTAATATATATATATTATAAACACAAGTTGTTGTTGGTGGTGGTGGTGGTCTGATGATAAAGACCGCCACTCTGGCATCACTCCGGCGTTGACTGGGTGCAAGCTGGGAACCCTGGCTGCACCCTGGCATCATTCTGGGTTGACTGCGGGATCACTGGGGACACTCTGTTGGCTACTTGCCGCCATCTGACCAAGATGGCGGCTGGCGCAGCCGCCATTTTTCCAAAATGTCGGCCTGGCTGTCCTCCATTTTGTCCAAGGTGGTGGCCAAGCTGGCCTCCATTTCGTCCAAGGTGGTGGCCAAGCTGGCCTCCATTTTGTCCAATGAGGTAGCCAAGCTGGCCTCCATTTTGTCCAATGAGGTAGCCAAGCTGGCCTCCATTTTGTCCAAGGTGGTGGCGACGCGGGCCTCATCTTGTACGGCATGGGAGCCGCGTGAGCGGCGAATTTTTTGAAAATGTTGGTCGCGCTCGCCCCCATTTTGTCCGGGACGGACTCCCCGCTGGCCTCCATTTGGTCCAAGCACGGCTGCCGTACCTGCAGCCGTGCTGCCCCTGTGCAAATACACTTCCAAATACACAAATACATCATAAATATACAGGTAATATATATATATTATAAACACAAGTTGTTGTTGGTGGTGGTGGTGGTCTGATGATAAAGACCGCCACTCTGGCATCACTCCGGCGTTGACTGGGTGCAAGCTGGGAACCCTGGCTGCACCCTGGCATCATTCTGGGTTGACTGCGGGATCACTGGGGACACTCTGTTGGCTACTTGCCGCCATCTGACCAAGATGGCGGCTGGCGCAGCCGCCATTTTTCCAAAATGTCGGCCTGGCTGTCCTCCATTTTGTCCAAGGTGGTGGCCAAGCTGGCCTCCATTTCGTCCAAGGTGGTGGCCAAGCTGGCCTCCATTTTGTCCAATGAGGTAGCCAAGCTGGCCTCCATTTTGTCCAATGAGGTAGCCAAGCTGGCCTCCATTTTGTCCAAGGTGGTGGCGACGCGGGCCTCATCTTGTACGGCATGGGAGCCGCGTGAGCGGCGAATTTTTTGAAAATGTTGGTCGCGCTCGCCCCCATTTTGTCCGGGACGGACTCCCCGCTGGCCTCCATTTGGTCCAAGCACGGCTGCCGTACCTGCAGCCGTGCTGCCCCTGTGCAAATACACTTCCAAATACACAAATACATCATAAATATACAGGTAATATATATATATTATAAACACAAGTTGTTGTTGGTGGTGGTGGTGGTCTGATGATAAAGACCGCCACTCTGGCATCACTCCGGCGTTGACTGGGTGCAAGCTGGGAACCCTGGCTGCACCCTGGCATCATTCTGGGTTGACTGCGGGATCACTGGGGACACTCTGTTGGCTACTTGCCGCCATCTGACCAAGATGGCGGCTGGCGCAGCCGCCATTTTTCCAAAATGTAGGCCTGGCTGTCCTCCATTTTGTCCAAGGTGGTGGCCAAGCTGGCCTCCATTTCGTCCAAGGTGGTGGCCAAGCTGGCCTCCATTTCGTCCAAGGTGGTGGCCAAGCTGGCCTCCATTTTGTCCAATGAGGTAGCCAAGCTGGCCTCCATTTTGTCCAAGGTGGTGGCGACGCGGGCCTCATCTTGTACGGCATGGGAGCCGCGTGAGCGGCGAATTTTTTGAAAATGTTGGTCGCGCTCGCCCCCATTTTGTCCGGGACGGACTCCCCGCTGGCCTCCATTTGGTCCAAGCACGGCTGCCGTACCTGCAGCCGTGCTGCCCCTGTGCAAATACACTTCCAAATACACAAATACATCATAAATATACAGGTAATATATATATATTATAAACACAAGTTGTTGTTGGTGGTGGTGGTGGTCTGATGATAAAGACCGCCACTCTGGCATCACTCCGGCGTTGACTGGGTGCAAGCTGGGAACCCTGGCTGCACCCTGGCATCATTCTGGGTTGACTGCGGGATCACTGGGGACACTCTGTTGGCTACTTGCCGCCATCTGACCAAGATGGCGGCTGGCGCAGCCGCCATTTTTCCAAAATGTCGGCCTGGCTGTCCTCCATTTTGTCCAAGGTGGTGGCCAAGCTGGCCTCCATTTCGTCCAAGGTGGTGGCCAAGCTGGCCTCCATTTTGTCCAATGAGGTAGCCAAGCTGGCCTCCATTTTGTCCAATGAGGTAGCCAAGCTGGCCTCCATTTTGTCCAAGGTGGTGGCGACGCGGGCCTCATCTTGTACGGCATGGGAGCCGCGTGAGCGGCGAATTTTTTGAAAATGTTGGTCGCGCTCGCCCCCATTTTGTCCGGGACGGACTCCCCGCTGGCCTCCATTTGGTCCAAGCACGGCTGCCGTACCTGCAGCCGTGCTGCCCCTGTGCAAATACACTTCCAAATACACAAGTACATCATAAATATACAGGTAATATATATATATTATAAACACAAGTTGTTGTTGGTGGTGGTGGTGGTCTGATGATAAAGACCGCCACTCTGGCATCACTCCGGCGTTGACTGGGTGCAAGCTGGGAACCCTGGCTGCACCCTGGCATCATTCTGGGTTGACTGCGGGATCACTGGGGACACTCTGTTGGCTACTTGCCGCCATCTGACCAAGATGGCGGCTGGCGCAGCCGCCATTTTTCCAAAATGTCGGCCTGGCTGTCCTCCATTTTGTCCAAGGTGGTGGCCAAGCTGGCCTCCATTTCGTCCAAGGTGGTGGCCAAGCTGGCCTCCATTTTGTCCAATGAGGTAGCCAAGCTGGCCTCCATTTTGTCCAATGAGGTAGCCAAGCTGGCCTCCATTTTGTCCAAGGTGGTGGCGACGCGGGCCTCATCTTGTACGGCATGGGAGCCGCGTGAGCGGCGAATTTTTTGAAAATGTTGGTCGCGCTCGCCCCCATTTTGTCCGGGACGGACTCCCCGCTGGCCTCCATTTGGTCCAAGCACGGCTGCCGTACCTGCAGCCGTGCTGCCCCTGTGCAAATACACTTCCAAATACACAAATACATCATAAATATACAGGTAATATATATATATTATAAACACAAGTTGTTGTTGGTGGTGGTGGTGGTCTGATGATAAAGACCGCCACTCTGGCATCACTCCGGCGTTGACTGGGTGCAAGCTGGGAACCCTGGCTGCACCCTGGCATCATTCTGGGTTGACTGCGGGATCACTGGGGACACTCTGTTGGCTACTTGCCGCCATCTGACCAAGATGGCGGCTGGCGCAGCCGCCATTTTTCCAAAATGTCGGCCTGGCTGTCCTCCATTTTGTCCAAGGTGGTGGCCAAGCTGGCCTCCATTTCGTCCAAGGTGGTGGCCAAGCTGGCCTCCATTTTGTCCAATGAGGTAGCCAAGCTGGCCTCCATTTTGTCCAATGAGGTAGCCAAGCTGGCCTCCATTTTGTCCAAGGTGGTGGCGACGCGGGCCTCATCTTGTACGGCATGGGAGCCGCGTGAGCGGCGAATTTTTTGAAAATGTTGGTCGCGCTCGCCCCCATTTTGTCCGGGACGGACTCCCCGCTGGCCTCCATTTGGTCCAAGCACGGCTGCCGTACCTGCAGCCGTGCTGCCCCTGTGCAAATACACTTCCAAATACACAAATACATCATAAATATACAGGTAATATATATATATTATAAACACAAGTTGTTGTTGGTGGTGGTGGTGGTCTGATGATAAAGACCGCCACTCTGGCATCACTCCGGCGTTGACTGGGTGCAAGCTGGGAACCCTGGCTGCACCCTGGCATCATTCTGGGTTGACTGCGGGATCACTGGGGACACTCTGTTGGCTACTTGCCGCCATCTGACCAAGATGGCGGCTGGCGCAGCCGCCATTTTTCCAAAATGTAGGCCTGGCTGTCCTCCATTTTGTCCAAGGTGGTGGCCAAGCTGGCCTCCATTTCGTCCAAGGTGGTGGCCAAGCTGGCCTCCATTTCGTCCAAGGTGGTGGCCAAGCTGGCCTCCATTTTGTCCAATGAGGTAGCCAAGCTGGCCTCCATTTTGTCCAAGGTGGTGGCGACGCGGGCCTCATCTTGTACGGCATGGGAGCCGCGTGAGCGGCGAATTTTTTGAAAATGTTGGTCGCGCTCGCCCCCATTTTGTCCGGGACGGACTCCCCGCTGGCCTCCATTTGGTCCAAGCACGGCTGCCGTACCTGCAGCCGTGCTGCCCCTGTGCAAATACACTTCCAAATACACAAATACATCATAAATATACAGGTAATATATATATATTATAAACACAAGTTGTTGTTGGTGGTGGTGGTGGTCTGATGATAAAGACCGCCACTCTGGCATCACTCCGGCGTTGACTGGGTGCAAGCTGGGAACCCTGGCTGCACCCTGGCATCATTCTGGGTTGACTGCGGGATCACTGGGGACACTCTGTTGGCTACTTGCCGCCATCTGACCAAGATGGCGGCTGGCGCAGCCGCCATTTTTCCAAAATGTCGGCCTGGCTGTCCTCCATTTTGTCCAAGGTGGTGGCCAAGCTGGCCTCCATTTCGTCCAAGGTGGTGGCCAAGCTGGCCTCCATTTTGTCCAATGAGGTAGCCAAGCTGGCCTCCATTTTGTCCAATGAGGTAGCCAAGCTGGCCTCCATTTTGTCCAAGGTGGGTGGCGACGCGGGCCTCATCTTGTACGGCATGGGAGCCGCGTGAGCGGCGAATTTTTTGAAAATGTTGGTCGCGCTCGCCCCCATTTTGTCCGGGACGGACTCCCCGCTGGCCTCCATTTGGTCCAAGCACGGCTGCCGTACCTGCAGCCGTGCTGCCCCTGTGCAAATACACTTCCAAATACACAAATACATCATAAATATACAGGTAATATATATATATTATAAACACAAGTTGTTGTTGGTGGTGGTGGTGGTCTGATGATAAAGACCGCCACTCTGGCATCACTCCGGCGTTGACTGGGTGCAAGCTGGGAACCCTGGCTGCACCCTGGCATCATTCTGGGTTGACTGCGGGATCACTGGGGACACTCTGTTGGCTACTTGCCGCCATCTGACCAAGATGGCGGCTGGCGCAGCCGCCATTTTTCCAAAATGTCGGCCTGGCTGTCCTCCATTTTGTCCAAGGTGGTGGCCAAGCTGGCCTCCATTTCGTCCAAGGTGGTGGCCAAGCTGGCCTCCATTTTGTCCAATGAGGTAGCCAAGCTGGCCTCCATTTTGTCCAATGAGGTAGCCAAGCTGGCCTCCATTTTGTCCAAGGTGGTGGCGACGCGGGCCTCATCTTGTACGGCATGGGAGCCGCGTGAGCGGCGAATTTTTTGAAAATGTTGGTCGCGCTCGCCCCCATTTTGTCCGGGACGGACTCCCCGCTGGCCTCCATTTGGTCCAAGCACGGCTGCCGTACCTGCAGCCGTGCTGCCCCTGTGCAAATACACTTCCAAATACACAAATACATCATAAATATACAGGTAATATATATATATTATAAACACAAGTTGTTGTTGGTGGTGGTGGTGGTCTGATGATAAAGACCGCCACTCTGGCATCACTCCGGCGTTGACTGGGTGCAAGCTGGGAACCCTGGCTGCACCCTGGCATCATTCTGGGTTGACTGCGGGATCACTGGGGACACTCTGTTGGCTACTTGCCGCCATCTGACCAAGATGGCGGCTGGCGCAGCCGCCATTTTTCCAAAATGTCGGCCTGGCTGTCCTCCATTTTGTCCAAGGTGGTGGCCAAGCTGGCCTCCATTTCGTCCAAGGTGGTGGCCAAGCTGGCCTCCATTTTGTCCAATGAGGTAGCCAAGCTGGCCTCCATTTTGTCCAATGAGGTAGCCAAGCTGGCCTCCATTTTGTCCAAGGTGGTGGCGACGCGGGCCTCATCTTGTACGGCATGGGAGCCGCGTGAGCGGCGAATTTTTTGAAAATGTTGGTCGCGCTCGCCCCCATTTTGTCCGGGACGGACTCCCCGCTGGCCTCCATTTGGTCCAAGCACGGCTGCCGTACCTGCAGCCGTGCTGCCCCTGTGCAAATACACTTCCAAATACACAAATACATCATAAATATACAGGTAATATATATATATTATAAACACAAGTTGTTGTTGGTGGTGGTGGTGGTCTGATGATAAAGACCGCCACTCTGGCATCACTCCGGCGTTGACTGGGTGCAAGCTGGGAACCCTGGCTGCACCCTGGCATCATTCTGGGTTGACTGCGGGATCACTGGGGACACTCTGTTGGCTACTTGCCGCCATCTGACCAAGATGGCGGCTGGCGCAGCCGCCATTTTTCCAAAATGTCGGCCTGGCTGTCCTCCATTTTGTCCAAGGTGGTGGCCAAGCTGGCCTCCATTTCGTCCAAGGTGGTGGCCAAGCTGGCCTCCATTTTGTCCAATGAGGTAGCCAAGCTGGCCTCCATTTTGTCCAATGAGGTAGCCAAGCTGGCCTCCATTTTGTCCAAGGTGGTGGCGACGCGGGCCTCATCTTGTACGGCATGGGAGCCGCGTGAGCGGCGAATTTTTTGAAAATGTTGGTCGCGCTCGCCCCCATTTTGTCCGGGACGGACTCCCCGCTGGCCTCCATTTGGTCCAAGCACGGCTGCCGTACCTGCAGCCGTGCTGCCCCTGTGCAAATACACTTCCAAATACACAAATACATCATAAATATACAGGTAATATATATATATTATAAACACAAGTTGTTGTTGGTGGTGGTGGTGGTCTGATGATAAAGACCGCCACTCTGGCATCACTCCGGCGTTGACTGGGTGCAAGCTGGGAACCCTGGCTGCACCCTGGCATCATTCTGGGTTGACTGCGGGATCACTGGGGACACTCTGTTGGCTACTTGCCGCCATCTGACCAAGATGGCGGCTGGCGCAGCCGCCATTTTTCCAAAATGTCGGCCTGGCTGTCCTCCATTTTGTCCAAGGTGGTGGCCAAGCTGGCCTCCATTTCGTCCAAGGTGGTGGCCAAGCTGGCCTCCATTTTGTCCAATGAGGTAGCCAAGCTGGCCTCCATTTTGTCCAATGAGGTAGCCAAGCTGGCCTCCATTTTGTCCAAGGTGGTGGCGACGCGGGCCTCATCTTGTACGGCATGGGAGCCGCGTGAGCGGCGAATTTTTTGAAAATGTTGGTCGCGCTCGCCCCCATTTTGTCCGGGACGGACTCCCCGCTGGCCTCCATTTGGTCCAAGCACGGCTGCCGTACCTGCAGCCGTGCTGCCCCTGTGCAAATACACTTCCAAATACACAAATACATCATAAATATACAGGTAATATATATATATTATAAACACAAGTTGTTGTTGGTGGTGGTGGTGGTCTGATGATAAAGACCGCCACTCTGGCATCACTCCGGCGTTGACTGGGTGCAAGCTGGGAACCCTGGCTGCACCCTGGCATCATTCTGGGTTGACTGCGGGATCACTGGGGACACTCTGTTGGCTACTTGCCGCCATCTGACCAAGATGGCGGCTGGCGCAGCCGCCATTTTTCCAAAATGTCGGCCTGGCTGTCCTCCATTTTGTCCAAGGTGGTGGCCAAGCTGGCCTCCATTTCGTCCAAGGTGGTGGCCAAGCTGGCCTCCATTTTGTCCAATGAGGTAGCCAAGCTGGCCTCCATTTTGTCCAATGAGGTAGCCAAGCTGGCCTCCATTTTGTCCAAGGTGGTGGCGACGCGGGCCTCATCTTGTACGGCATGGGAGCCGCGTGAGCGGCGAATTTTTTGAAAATGTTGGTCGCGCTCGCCCCCATTTTGTCCGGGACGGACTCCCCGCTGGCCTCCATTTGGTCCAAGCACGGCTGCCGTACCTGCAGCCGTGCTGCCCCTGTGCAAATACACTTCCAAATACACAAATACATCATAAATATACAGGTAATATATATATATTATAAACACAAGTTGTTGTTGGTGGTGGTGGTGGTCTGATGATAAAGACCGCCACTCTGGCATCACTCCGGCGTTGACTGGGTGCAAGCTGGGAACCCTGGCTGCACCCTGGCATCATTCTGGGTTGACTGCGGGATCACTGGGGACACTCTGTTGGCTACTTGCCGCCATCTGACCAAGATGGCGGCTGGCGCAGCCGCCATTTTTCCAAAATGTCGGCCTGGCTGTCCTCCATTTTGTCCAAGGTGGTGGCCAAGCTGGCCTCCATTTCGTCCAAGGTGGTGGCCAAGCTGGCCTCCATTTTGTCCAATGAGGTAGCCAAGCTGGCCTCCATTTTGTCCAATGAGGTAGCCAAGCTGGCCTCCATTTTGTCCAAGGTGGTGGCGACGCGGGCCTCATCTTGTACGGCATGGGAGCCGCGTGAGCGGCGAATTTTTGAAAATGTTGGTCGCGCTCGCCCCCATTTTGTCCGGGACGGACTCCCCGCTGGCCTCCATTTGGTCCAAGCACGGCTGCCGTACCTGCAGCCGTGCTGCCCCTGTGCAAATACACTTCCAAATACACAAATACATCATAAATATACAGGTAATATATATATATTATAAACACAAGTTGTTGTTGGTGGTGGTGGTGGTCTGATGATAAAGACCGCCACTCTGGCATCACTCCGGCGTTGACTGGGTGCAAGCTGGGAACCCTGGCTGCACCCTGGCATCATTCTGGGTTGACTGCGGGATCACTGGGGACACTCTGTTGGCTACTTGCCGCCATCTGACCAAGATGGCGGCTGGCGCAGCCGCCATTTTTCCAAAATGTCGGCCTGGCTGTCCTCCATTTTGTCCAAGGTGGTGGCCAAGCTGGCCTCCATTTCGTCCAAGGTGGTGGCCAAGCTGGCCTCCATTTTGTCCAATGAGGTAGCCAAGCTGGCCTCCATTTTGTCCAATGAGGTAGCCAAGCTGGCCTCCATTTTGTCCAAGGTGGTGGCGACGCGGGCCTCATCTTGTACGGCATGGGAGCCGCGTGAGCGGCGAATTTTTTGAAAATGTTGGTCGCGCTCGCCCCCATTTTGTCCGGGACGGACTCCCCGCTGGCCTCCATTTGGTCCAAGCACGGCTGCCGTACCTGCAGCCGTGCTGCCCTGTGCAAATACACTTCCAAATACACAAATACATCATAAATATACAGGTAATATATATATATTATAAACACAAGTTGTTGTTGGTGGTGGTGGTGGTCTGATGATAAAGACCGCCACTCTGGCATCACTCCGGCGTTGACTGGGTGCAAGCTGGGAACCCTGGCTGCACCCTGGCATCATTCTGGGTTGACTGCGGGATCACTGGGGACACTCTGTTGGCTACTTGCCGCCATCTGACCAAGATGGCGGCTGGCGCAGCCGCCATTTTTCCAAAATGTCGGCCTGGCTGTCCTCCATTTTGTCCAAGGTGGTGGCCAAGCTGGCCTCCATTTCGTCAAGGTGGTGGCCAAGCTGGCCTCCATTTTGTCCAATGAGGTAGCCAAGCTGGCCTCCATTTTGTCCAATGAGGTAGCCAAGCTGGCCTCCATTTTGTCCAAGGTGGTGGCGACGCGGGCCTCATCTTGTACGGCATGGGAGCCGCGTGAGCGGCGAATTTTTTTGAAAATGTTGGTCGCGCTCGCCCCCATTTTGTCCGGGACGGACTCCCCGCTGGCCTCCATTTGGTCCAAGCACGGCTGCCGTACCTGCAGCCGTGCTGCCCCTGTGCAAATACACTTCCAAATACACAAATACATCATAAATATACAGGTAATATATATATATTATAAACACAAGTTGTTGTTGGTGGTGGTGGTGGTCTGATGATAAAGACCGCCACTCTGGCATCACTCCGGCGTTGACTGGGTGCAAGCTGGGAACCCTGGCTGCACCCTGGCATCATTCTGGGTTGACTGCGGGATCACTGGGGACACTCTGTTGGCTACTTGCCGCCATCTGACCAAGATGGCGGCTGGCGCAGCCGCCATTTTTCCAAAATGTCGGCCTGGCTGTCCTCCATTTTGTCCAAGGTGGTGGCCAAGCTGGCCTCCATTTCGTCCAAGGTGGTGGCCAAGCTGGCCTCCATTTCGTCCAAGGTGGTGGCCAAGCTGGCCTCCATTTTGTCCAATGAGGTAGCCAAGCTGGCCTCCATTTTGTCCAAGGTGGTGGCGACGCGGGCCTCATCTTGTACGGCATGGGAGCCGCGTGAGCGGCGAATTTTTTGAAAATGTTGGTCGCGCTCGCCCCCATTTTGTCCGGGACGGACTCCCCGCTGGCCTCCATTTGGTCCAAGCACGGCTGCCGTACCTGCAGCCGTGCTGCCCCTGTGCAAATACACTTCCAATACACAAATACATCATAAATATACAGGTAATATATATATATTATAAACACAAGTTGTTGTTGGTGGTGGTGGTGGTCTGATGATAAAGACCGCCACTCTGGCATCACTCCGGCGTTGACTGGGTGCAAGCTGGGAACCCTGGCTGCACCCTGGCATCATTCTGGGTTGACTGCGGGATCACTGGGGACACTCTGTTGGCTACTTGCCGCCATCTGACCAAGATGGCGGCTGGCGCAGCCGCCATTTTTCCAAAATGTCGGCCTGGCTGTCCTCCATTTTGTCCAAGGTGGTGGCCAAGCTGGCCTCCATTTCGTCCAAGGTGGTGGCCAAGCTGGCCTCCATTTTGTCCAATGAGGTAGCCAAGCTGGCCTCCATTTTGTCCAATGAGGTAGCCAAGCTGGCCTCCATTTTGTCCAAGGTGGTGGCGACGCGGGCCTCATCTTGTACGGCATGGGAGCCGCGTGAGCGGCGAATTTTTTGAAAATGTTGGTCGCGCTCGCCCCCATTTTGTCCGGGACGGACTCCCCGCTGGCCTCCATTTGGTCCAAGCACGGCTGCCGTACCTGCAGCCGTGCTGCCCCTGTGCAAATACACTTCCAAATACACAAATACATCATAAATATACAGGTAATATATATATATTATAAACACAAGTTGTTGTTGGTGGTGGTGGTGGTCTGATGATAAAGACCGCCACTCTGGCATCACTCCGGCGTTGACTGGGTGCAAGCTGGGAACCCTGGCTGCACCCTGGCATCATTCTGGGTTGACTGCGGGATCACTGGGGACACTCTGTTGGCTACTTGCCGCCATCTGACCAAGATGGCGGCTGGCGCAGCCGCCATTTTTTCCAAAATGTAGGCCTGGCTGTCCTCCATTTTGTCCAAGGTGGTGGCCAAGCTGGCCTCCATTTCGTCCAAGGTGGTGGCCAAGCTGGCCTCCATTTTGTCCAATGAGGTAGCCAAGCTGGCCTCCATTTTGTCCAATGAGGTAGCCAAGCTGGCCTCCATTTTGTCCAAGGTGGTGGCGACGCGGGCCTCATCTTGTACGGCATGGGAGCCGCGTGAGCGGCGAATTTTTTGAAAATGTTGGTCGCGCTCGCCCCCATTTTGTCCGGACGGACTCCCGCTGGCCTCCATTTGGTCCAAGCACGGCTGCCGTACCTGCAGCCGTGCTGCCCCTGTGCAAATACACTTCCAAATACACAAATACATCATAAATATACAGGTAATATATATATATTATAAACACAAGTTGTTGTTGGTGGTGGTGGTGGTCTGATGATAAAGACCGCCACTCTGGCATCACTCCGGCGTTGACTGGGTGCAAGCTGGGAACCCTGGCTGCACCCTGGCATCATTCTGGGTTGACTGCGGGATCACTGGGGACACTCTGTTGGCTACTTGCCGCCATCTGACCAAGATGGCGGCTGGCGCAGCCGCCATTTTTCCAAAATGTCGGCCTGGCTGTCCTCCATTTTGTCCAAGGTGGTGGCCAAGCTGGCCTCCATTTCGTCCAAGGTGGTGGCCAAGCTGGCCTCCATTTTGTCCAATGAGGTAGCCAAGCTGGCCTCCATTTTGTCCAATGAGGTAGCCAAGCTGGCCTCCATTTTGTCCAAGGTGGTGGCGACGCGGGCCTCATCTTGTACGGCATGGGAGCCGCGTGAGCGGCGAATTTTTTGAAAATGTTGGTCGCGCTCGCCCCCATTTTGTCCGGGACGGACTCCCCGCTGGCCTCCATTTGGTCCAAGCACGGCTGCCGTACCTGCAGCCGTGCTGCCCCTGTGCAAATACACTTCCAAATACACAAATACATCATAAATATACAGGTAATATATATATATTATAAACACAAGTTGTTGTTGGTGGTGGTGGTGGTCTGATGATAAAGACCGCCACTCTGGCATCACTCCGGCGTTGACTGGGTGCAAGCTGGGAACCCTGGCTGCACCCTGGCATCATTCTGGGTTGACTGCGGGATCACTGGGGACACTCTGTTGGCTACTTGCCGCCATCTGACCAAGATGGCGGCTGGCGCAGCCGCCATTTTTCCAAAATGTCGGCCTGGCTGTCCTCCATTTTGTCCAAGGTGGTGGCCAAGCTGGCCTCCATTTCGTCCAAGGTGGTGGCCAAGCTGGCCTCCATTTTGTCCAATGAGGTAGCCAAGCTGGCCTCCATTTTGTCCAATGAGGTAGCCAAGCTGGCCTCCATTTTGTCCAAGGTGGTGGCGACGCGGGCCTCATCTTGTACGGCATGGGAGCCGCGTGAGCGGCGAATTTTTGAAAATGTTGGTCGCGCTCGCCCCCATTTTGTCCGGACGGACTCCCCGCTGGCCTCCATTTGGTCCAAGCACGGCTGCCGTACCTGCAGCCGTGCTGCCCCTGTGCAAATACACTTCCAAATACACAAATACATCATAAATATACAGGTAATATATATATATTATAAACACAAGTTGTTGTTGGTGGTGGTGGTGGTCTGATGATAAAGACCGCCACTCTGGCATCACTCCGGCGTTGACTGGGTGCAAGCTGGGAACCCTGGCTGCACCCTGGCATCATTCTGGGTTGACTGCGGGATCACTGGGGACACTCTGTTGGCTACTTGCCGCCATCTGACCAAGATGGCGGCTGGCGCAGCCGCCATTTTTCCAAAATGTCGGCCTGGCTGTCCTCCATTTTGTCCAAGGTGGTGGCCAAGCTGGCCTCCATTTCGTCCAAGGTGGTGGCCAAGCTGGCCTCCATTTCGTCCAAGGTGGTGGCCAAGCTGGCCTCCATTTTGTCCAATGAGGTAGCCAAGCTGGCCTCCATTTTGTCCAAGGTGGTGGCGACGCGGGGCCTCATCTTGTACGGCATGGGAGCCGCGTGAGCGGCGAATTTTTTGAAAATGTTGGTCGCGCTCGCCCCCATTTTGTCCGGGACGGACTCCCCGCTGGCCTCCATTTGGTCCAAGCACGGCTGCCGTACCTGCAGCCGTGCTGCCCCTGTGCAAATACACTTCCAAATACACAAATACATCATAAATATACAGGTAATATATATATATTATAACACAAGTTGTTGTTGGTGGTGGTGGTGGTCTGATGATAAAGACCGCCACTCTGGCATCACTCCGGCGTTGACTGGGTGCAAGCTGGGAACCCTGGCTGCACCCTGGCATCATTCTGGGTTGACTGCGGGATCACTGGGACACTCTGTTGGCTACTTGCCGCCATCTGACCAAGATGGCGGCTGGCGCAGCCGCCATTTTTCCAAAATGTCGGCCTGGCTGTCCTCCATTTTGTCCAAGGTGGTGGCCAAGCTGGCCTCCATTTCGTCCAAGGTGGTGGCCAAGCTGGCCTCCATTTTGTCCAATGAGGTAGCCAAGCTGGCCTCCATTTTGTCCAATGAGGTAGCCAAGCTGGCCTCCATTTTGTCCAAGGTGGTGGCGACGCGGGCCTCATCTTGTACGGCATGGGAGCCGCGTGAGCGGCGAATTTTTTGAAAATGTTGGTCGCGCTCGCCCCCATTTTGTCCGGGACGGACTCCCCGCTGGCCTCCATTTGGTCCAAGCACGGCTGCCGTACCTGCAGCCGTGCTGCCCCTGTGCAAATACACTTCCAAATACACAAATACATCATAAATATACAGGTAATATATATATATTATAACACAAGTTGTTGTTGGTGGTGGTGGTGGTCTGATGATAAAGACCGCCACTCTGGCATCACTCCGGCGTTGACTGGGTGCAAGCTGGGAACCCTGGCTGCACCCTGGCATCATTCTGGGTTGACTGCGGGATCACTGGGGACACTCTGTTGGCTACTTGCCGCCATCTGACCAAGATGGCGGCTGGCGCAGCCGCCATTTTTCAAAATGTAGGCCTGGCTGTCCTCCATTTTGTCCAAGGTGGTGGCCAAGCTGGCCTCCATTTCGTCCAAGGTGGTGGCCAAGCTGGCCTCCATTTTGTCCAATGAGGTAGCCAAGCTGGCCTCCATTTTGTCCAATGAGGTAGCCAAGCTGGCCTCCATTTTGTCCAAGGTGGTGGCGACGCGGGCCTCATCTTGTACGGCATGGGAGCCGCGTGAGCGGCGAATTTTTTGAAAATGTGGTCGCGCTCGCCCCCATTTTGTCCGGGACGGACTCCCCGCTGGCCTCCATTTGGTCCAAGCACGGCTGCCGTACCTGCAGCCGTGCTGCCCCTGTGCAAATACACTTCCAAATACACAAATACATCATAAATATACAGGTAATATATATATATTATAAACACAAGTTGTTGTTGGTGGTGGTGGTGGTCTGATGATAAAGACCGCCACTCTGGCATCACTCCGGCGTTGACTGGGTGCAAGCTGGGAACCCTGGCTGCACCCTGGCATCATTCTGGGTTGACTGCGGGATCACTGGGGACACTCTGTTGGCTACTTGCCGCCATCTGACCAAGATGGCGGCTGGCGCAGCCGCCATTTTTCCAAAATGTCGGCCTGGCTGTCCTCCATTTTGTCCAAGGTGGTGGCCAAGCTGGCCTCCATTTCGTCCAAGGTGGTGGCCAAGCTGGCCTCCATTTCTGTCCAATGAGGTAGCCAAGCTGGCCTCCATTTTGTCCAATGAGGTAGCCAAGCTGGCCTCCATTTTGTCCAAGGTGGTGGCGACGCGGGCCTCATCTTGTACGGCATGGGAGCCGCGTGAGCGGCGAATTTTTGAAAATGTTGGTCGCGCTCGCCCCCATTTTGTCCGGGACGGACTCCCCGCTGGCCTCCATTTGGTCCAAGCACGGCTGCCGTACCTGCAGCCGTGCTGCCCCTGTGCAAATACACTTCCAAATACACAAATACATCATAAATATACAGGTAATATATATATATTATAAACACAAGTTGTTGTTGGTGGTGGTGGTGTCTGATGATAAAGACCGCCACTCTGGCATCACTCCGGCGTTGACTGGGTGCAAGCTGGGAACCCTGGCTGCACCCTGGCATCATTCTGGGTTGACTGCGGGATCACTGGGGACACTCTGTTGGCTACTTGCCGCCATCTGACCAAGATGGCGGCTGGCGCAGCCGCCATTTTTCCAAAATGTCGGCCTGGCTGTCCTCCATTTTGTCCAAGGTGGTGGCCAAGCTGGCCTCCATTTCGTCCAAGGTGGTGGCCAAGCTGGCCTCCATTTTGTCCAATGAGGTAGCCAAGCTGGCCTCCATTTTGTCCAATGAGGTAGCCAAGCTGGCCTCCATTTTGTCCAAGGTGGTGGCGACGCGGGCCTCATCTTGTACGGCATGGAGCCGCGTGAGCGGCGAATTTTTTGAAAATGTTGGTCGCGCTCGCCCCCATTTTGTCCGGGACGGACTCCCGCTGGCCTCCATTTGGTCCAAGCACGGGCTGCCGTACCTGCAGCCGTGCTGCCCCTGTGCAAATACACTTCCAAATACACAAATACATCATAAATATACAGGTAATATATATATATTATAAACACAAGTGTTGTTGGTGGTGGTGGTGGTCTGATGATAAAGACCGCCACTCTGGCATCACTCCGGCGTTGACTGGGTGCAAGCTGGGAACCCTGGCTGCACCCTGGCATCATTCTGGGTTGACTGCGGGATCACTGGGGACACTCTGTTGGCTACTTGCCGCCATCTGACCAAGATGGCGGCTGGCGCAGCCGCCATTTTTCCAAAATGTCGGCCTGGCTGTCCTCCATTTTGTCCAAGGTGGTGGCCAAGCTGGCCTCCATTTCGTCCAAGGTGGTGGCCAAGCTGGCCTCCATTTCGTCCAAGGTGGTGGCCAAGCTGGCCTCCATTTTTGTCCAATGAGGTAGCCAAGCTGGCCTCCATTTTGTCCAAGGTGGTGGCGACGCGGGCCTCATCTTTACGGCATGGGAGCCGCGTGAGCGGCGAATTTTTTGAAAATGTTGGTCGCGCTCGCCCCCATTTTGTCCGGGACGGACTCCCCGCTGGCCTCCATTTGGTCCAAGCACGGCTGCCGTACCTGCAGCCGTGCTGCCCCTGTGCAAATACACTTCCAAATACACAAATACATCATAAATATACAGGTAATATATATATATTATAAACACAAGTTGTTGTTGGTGGTGGTGGTGGTCTGATGATAAAGACCGCCACTCTGGCATCACTCCGGCGTTGACTGGTGCAAGCTGGGAACCCTGGCTGCACCCTGGCATCATTCTGGGTTGACTGCGGGATCACTGGGGACACTCTGTTGGCTACTTGCCGCCATCTGACCAAGATGGCGGCTGGCGCAGCCGCCATTTTTCCAAAATGTCGGCCTGGCTGTCCTCCATTTTGTCCAAGGTGGTGGCCAAGCTGGCCTCCATTTCGTCCAAGGTGGTGGCCAAGCTGGCCTCCATTTCGTCCAAGGTGGTGGCCAAGCTGGCCTCCATTTTGTCCAATGAGGTAGCCAAGCTGGCCTCCATTTTGTCCAAGGTGGTGCGACGCGGGCCTCATCTTGTACGGCATGGGAGCCGCGTGAGCGGCGAATTTTTTGAAAATGTTGGTCGCGCTCGCCCCCATTTTGTCCGGGACGGACTCCCCGCTGGCCTCCATTTTGTCCAAGCACGGCTGCCGTACCTGCAGCCGTGCTGCCCCTGTGCAAATACACTTCCAAATACACAAATCATCATAAATATACAGGTAATATATATATATTATAAACACAAGTTGTTGTTGGTGGTGGTGGTGGTCTGATGATAAAGACCGCCACTCTGGCATCACTCCGGCGTTGACTGGGTGCAAGCTGGGAACCCTGGCTGCACCCTGGCATCATTCTGGGTTGACTGCGGGATCACTGGGGACACTCTGTTGGCTACTTGCCGCCATCTGACCAAGATGGCGGCTGGCGCAGCCGCCATTTTTCCAAAATGTCGGCCTGGCTGTCCTCCATTTTGTCCAAGGTGGTGGCCAAGCTGGCCTCCATTTCGTCCAAGGTGGTGGCCAAGCTGGCCTCCATTTCGTCCAAGGTGGTGGCCAAGCTGGCCTCCATTTTGTCCAATGAGGTAGCCAAGCTGGCCTCCATTTTGTCCAAGGTGGTGGCGACGCGGGCCTCATCTTGTACGGCATGGGAGCCGCGTGAGCGGCGAATTTTTTGAAAATGTTGA
>NW_027139905.1:25000-79282 GCF_035084215.1 Heptranchias perlo | reverse complement strand
CTCCCTCACAGATCCCCCGCCTCCCTCACAGATCCCCCGCCTCCCTCACAGATCCCCCGCCTCCCTCACAGATCCCCCGCCTCCCTCACAGATCCCCCGCCTCCCTCACAGATCCCCCGCCTCCCTCACAGATCCCCCGCCTCCCTCACAGATCCCCCGCCTCCCTCACAGATCCCCCGCCTCCCTCACAGATCCCCCGCCTCCCTCACAGATCCCCCGCCTCCCTCACAGATCCCCCGCCTCCCTCACAGATCCCCCGCCTCCCTCACAGATCCCCCGCCTCCCTCACAGATCCCCCGCCTCCCTCACAGATCCCCCGCCTCCCTCACAGATCCCCCGCCTCCCTCACAGATCCCCCGCCTCCCTCACAGATCCCCCGCCTCCCTCACAGATCCCCCGCCTCCCTCACAGATCCCCCGCCTCCCTCACAGATCCCCCGCCTCCCTCACAGATCCCCCGCCTCCCTCACAGATCCCCCGCCTCCCTCACAGATCCCCCGCCTCCCTCACAGATCCCCCGCCTCCCTCACAGATCCCCCGCCTCCCTCACAGATCCCCCGCCTCCCTCACAGATCCCCCGCCTCCCTCACAGATCCCCCGCCTCCCTCACAGATCCCCCGCCTCCCTCACAGATCCCCCGCCTCCCTCACAGATCCCCCGCCTCCCTCACAGATCCCCCGCCTCCCTCACAGATCCCCCGCCTCCCTCACAGATCCCCCGCCTCCCTCACAGATCCCCCGCCTCCCTCACAGATCCCCCGCCTCCCTCACAGATCCCCCGCCTCCCTCACAGATCCCCCGCCTCCCTCACAGATCCCCCGCCTCCCTCACAGATCCCCCGCCTCCCTCACAGATCCCCCGCCTCCCTCACAGATCCCCCGCCTCCCTCACAGATCCCCCGCCTCCCTCACAGATCCCCCGCCTCCCTCACAGATCCCCCGCCTCCCTCACAGATCCCCCGCCTCCCTCACAGATCCCCCGCCTCCCTCACAGATCCCCCGCCTCCCTCACAGATCCCCCGCCTCCCTCACAGATCCCCCGCCTCCCTCACAGATCCCCCGCCTCCCTCACAGATCCCCCGCCTCCCTCACAGATCCCCCGCCTCCCTCACAGATCCCCCGCCTCCCTCACAGATCCCCCGCCTCCCTCACAGATCCCCCGCCTCCCTCACAGATCCCCCGCCTCCCTCACAGATCCCCCGCCTCCCTCACAGATCCCCCGCCTCCCTCACAGATCCCCCGCCTCCCTCACAGATCCCCCGCCTCCCTCACAGATCCCCCGCCTCCCTCACAGATCCCCCGCCTCCCTCACAGATCCCCCGCCTCCCTCACAGATCCCCCGCCTCCCTCACAGATCCCCCGCCTCCCTCACAGATCCCCCGCCTCCCTCACAGATCCCCCGCCTCCCTCACAGATCCCCCGCCTCCCTCACAGATCCCCCGCCTCCCTCACAGATCCCCCGCCTCCCTCACAGATCCCCCGCCTCCCTCACAGATCCCCCGCCTCCCTCACAGATCCCCCGCCTCCCTCACAGATCCCCCGCCTCCCTCACAGATCCCCCGCCTCCCTCACAGATCCCCCGCCTCCCTCACAGATCCCCCGCCTCCCTCACAGATCCCCCGCCTCCCTCACAGATCCCCCGCCTCCCTCACAGATCCCCCGCCTCCCTCACAGATCCCCCGCCTCCCTCACAGATCCCCCGCCTCCCTCACAGATCCCCCGCCTCCCTCACAGATCCCCCGCCTCCCTCACAGATCCCCCGCCTCCCTCACAGATCCCCCGCCTCCCTCACAGATCCCCCGCCTCCCTCACAGATCCCCCGCCTCCCTCACAGATCCCCCGCCTCCCTCACAGATCCCCCGCCTCCCTCACAGATCCCCCGCCTCCCTCACAGATCCCCCGCCTCCCTCACAGATCCCCCGCCTCCCTCACAGATCCCCCGCCTCCCTCACAGATCCCCCGCCTCCCTCACAGATCCCCCGCCTCCCTCACAGATCCCCCGCCTCCCTCACAGATCCCCCGCCTCCCTCACAGATCCCCCGCCTCCCTCACAGATCCCCCGCCTCCCTCACAGATCCCCCGCCTCCCTCACAGATCCCCCGCCTCCCTCACAGATCCCCCGCCTCCCTCACAGATCCCCCGCCTCCCTCACAGATCCCCCGCCTCCCTCACAGATCCCCCGCCTCCCTCACAGATCCCCCGCCTCCCTCACAGATCCCCCGCCTCCCTCACAGATCCCCCGCCTCCCTCACAGATCCCCCGCCTCCCTCACAGATCCCCCGCCTCCCTCACAGATCCCCCGCCTCCCTCACAGATCCCCCGCCTCCCTCACAGATCCCCCGCCTCCCTCACAGATCCCCCGCCTCCCTCACAGATCCCCCGCCTCCCTCACAGATCCCCCGCCTCCCTCACAGATCCCCCGCCTCCCTCACAGATCCCCCGCCTCCCTCACAGATCCCCCGCCTCCCTCACAGATCCCCCGCCTCCCTCACAGATCCCCCGCCTCCCTCACAGATCCCCCGCCTCCCTCACAGATCCCCCGCCTCCCTCACAGATCCCCCGCCTCCCTCACAGATCCCCCGCCTCCCTCACAGATCCCCCGCCTCCCTCACAGATCCCCCGCCTCCCTCACAGATCCCCCGCCTCCCTCACAGATCCCCCGCCTCCCTCACAGATCCCCCGCCTCCCTCACAGATCCCCCGCCTCCCTCACAGATCCCCCGCCTCCCTCACAGATCCCCCGCCTCCCTCACAGATCCCCCGCCTCCCTCACAGATCCCCCGCCTCCCTCACAGATCCCCCGCCTCCCTCACAGATCCCCCGCCTCCCTCACAGATCCCCCGCCTCCCTCACAGATCCCCCGCCTCCCTCACAGATCCCCCGCCTCCCTCACAGATCCCCCGCCTCCCTCACAGATCCCCCGCCTCCCTCACAGATCCCCCGCCTCCCTCACAGATCCCCCGCCTCCCTCACAGATCCCCCGCCTCCCTCACAGATCCCCCGCCTCCCTCACAGATCCCCCGCCTCCCTCACAGATCCCCCGCCTCCCTCACAGATCCCCCGCCTCCCTCACAGATCCCCCGCCTCCCTCACAGATCCCCCGCCTCCCTCACAGATCCCCCGCCTCCCTCACAGATCCCCCGCCTCCCTCACAGATCCCCCGCCTCCCTCACAGATCCCCCGCCTCCCTCACAGATCCCCCGCCTCCCTCACAGATCCCCCGCCTCCCTCACAGATCCCCCGCCTCCCTCACAGATCCCCCGCCTCCCTCACAGATCCCCCGCCTCCCTCACAGATCCCCCGCCTCCCTCACAGATCCCCCGCCTCCCTCACAGATCCCCCGCCTCCCTCACAGATCCCCCGCCTCCCTCACAGATCCCCCGCCTCCCTCACAGATCCCCCGCCTCCCTCACAGATCCCCCGCCTCCCTCACAGATCCCCCGCCTCCCTCACAGATCCCCCGCCTCCCTCACAGATCCCCCGCCTCCCTCACAGATCCCCCGCCTCCCTCACAGATCCCCCGCCTCCCTCACAGATCCCCCGCCTCCCTCACAGATCCCCCGCCTCCCTCACAGATCCCCCGCCTCCCTCACAGATCCCCCGCCTCCCTCACAGATCCCCCGCCTCCCTCACAGATCCCCCGCCTCCCTCACAGATCCCCCGCCTCCCTCACAGATCCCCCGCCTCCCTCACAGATCCCCCGCCTCCCTCACAGATCCCCCGCCTCCCTCACAGATCCCCCGCCTCCCTCACAGATCCCCCGCCTCCCTCACAGATCCCCCGCCTCCCTCACAGATCCCCCGCCTCCCTCACAGATCCCCCGCCTCCCTCACAGATCCCCCGCCTCCCTCACAGATCCCCCGCCTCCCTCACAGATCCCCCGCCTCCCTCACAGATCCCCCGCCTCCCTCACAGATCCCCCGCCTCCCTCACAGATCCCCCGCCTCCCTCACAGATCCCCCGCCTCCCTCACAGATCCCCCGCCTCCCTCACAGATCCCCCGCCTCCCTCACAGATCCCCCGCCTCCCTCACAGATCCCCCGCCTCCCTCACAGATCCCCCGCCTCCCTCACAGATCCCCCGCCTCCCTCACAGATCCCCCGCCTCCCTCACAGATCCCCCGCCTCCCTCACAGATCCCCCGCCTCCCTCACAGATCCCCCGCCTCCCTCACAGATCCCCCGCCTCCCTCACAGATCCCCCGCCTCCCTCACAGATCCCCCGCCTCCCTCACAGATCCCCCGCCTCCCTCACAGATCCCCCGCCTCCCTCACAGATCCCCCGCCTCCCTCACAGATCCCCCGCCTCCCTCACAGATCCCCCGCCTCCCTCACAGATCCCCCGCCTCCCTCACAGATCCCCCGCCTCCCTCACAGATCCCCCGCCTCCCTCACAGATCCCCCGCCTCCCTCACAGATCCCCCGCCTCCCTCACAGATCCCCCGCCTCCCTCACAGATCCCCCGCCTCCCTCACAGATCCCCCGCCTCCCTCACAGATCCCCCGCCTCCCTCACAGATCCCCCGCCTCCCTCACAGATCCCCCGCCTCCCTCACAGATCCCCCGGGAGATTTTTTTTTTCATTCACGGGATGTGGGCGTCACTGGCAAGGCCGGCATTTATTGCCCATCCCGAACTGCCCTTGAGAAGGTGGTGGTGAAGGTTCTCCCACAGTGCTGTTAGGAAGGGAGTTCCAGGATTTTGACCCAGCGACGATGAAGGAACGGCGATATATTTCCAAGTCGGGATGGTGTGTGACTTGGAGGGGAACGTGCAGGTGGTGTTGTTCCCATGTGCCTGCTGCTCTTGTCCTTCTCGGTGGTAGAGGTCACGGGTTTGGGAGGTGCTGTCGAAGAAGCCTTGGCGAGTTGCTGCAGTGCATCCTGTGGATGGTACACACTGCAGCCACGGTGCGCCGGTGGTGAAGGGAGTGAATGTTTAGGGTGGTGGATGGGGTGCCAATCAAGCGGGCTGCTTTGTGCTGGATCCCGCCTCCCTCACAGATCCCCCGTGAGATCCCGCCTCCCTCACAGATCCCCCGTGAGATCCCGCCTCCCTCACAGATCCCCCGTGAGATCCCACCTCCCTCACAGATCCCCCGTGAGATCCCACCTCCCTCACAGATCCCCCGTGAGATCCCACCTCCCTCACAGATCCCGGGAGATCCCACCTCCCTCACAGATCCCGGGAGATCCCACCTCCCTCACAGATCCCGGGAGATCCCACCTCCCTCACAGATCCCGGGAGATCCCACCTCCCTCACAGATCCCCCGTGAGATCCCACCTCCCTCACAGATCCCGGGAGATCCCACCTCCCTCACAGATCCCGGGATGCCCAGCGTGTCCCTTTCGTACCTCGTCAAACTCCTCCGTCATCTTCCGGATTATCTCCGCATTCTGCAGCTTTTGGAACATCTGTGAGGTAACGACGCCTGAAGTGAAGGAAATGTGATGGAATGACGACCAGACATGTCTGAGAGACGAGAAATACTTCCCCCGACTGCGACACACCATCCCGGACAGGAGCAGGCCACTCAGCCCCTCGAGCCTGTTCCACCATTAATCACAGAATTTTACAGTGCAGGAGGAGGCCAATCATATGACGGCTGATCTGCACCTCAGCTCGATTGCCCCGCCTTTGGTCCACATCCCTCGATACCCTGACCCAACAAAAATCCATCGATCTCAGTCTGGGAAGCTCCAATTGACCCCCAGAACCCGGGGGGGGGGGGGGGGCGGGAGAAAGATTTACTCTCCTGTGGGTGAGGAAGTGTTTCCTGACATCACCCCTGAACGGCCGAGCTCTAATTTTAAGGTGATGTCTTCTTGTCCTGGACTCCCCCCCCAGTGGAAACAGTGTCTCTCCATCCACCCCATCAAATCCTTTAATGATATTAAACACCTCGATTAGATCACCCCTGAATCTTCGAGACTCGAGGGAAAACAAGCCCAGTCTGTGCAACCCGGCCTCAGAAATTAACCCTTTCAGCATTCCGAACAACCCCCGACCTCCCTCCAACCGCCCCCCCCAACCCCCTCCCTGCCTCCCTCCGATCCCCTCCCCTCCCGCCTCCCCCCACAACCCCCCCCCCCCCCGCCACCCTCCAACCCCCCTCCCCATGGTGCTCCCTGGTCTCCCCCTTTTACCTTTACACCCACAGCAGTGGATAAAGAAGTTGAGAAGCTCGAGAAGGCCGGCCTCCCTGTCCAGTTTGTAAACCTCCAGCCACTCATCGACCAGTGTCTGTTGGAGGGACAGACCTCAGTTACACGTACAGCAGTGTTAGTGTACTCACTCACACACACCGTCTGTTACACGTACAGCAGTGTCAGTGTACGCACTCACTCACACCGTCTGTTACACGTACAACAGTGTCAGTGTACGCACTCACTCACACCGTCTGTTACACGTACAGCAGTGTCAGTGTACGCACTCACTCACACCGTCTGTTACACGTACAGTGTTAGTGTACACACACACACACCGTCTGTTGCACGTACAGCAGTGTTAGTGTACTCACTCACACACACCGTCTGTTACACGTACAGCAGTGTTAGTGTACTCACTCACTCACACCGTCTGTTACACGTACAGCAGTGTTAGTGTACTCACTCACACACACCGTCTGTTACACGTACAGCAGTGTTAGTGTACTCACTCACACACACCGTCTGTTACACGTACAGCAGTGTCAGTGTACTCACTCACACCGTCTGTTACACGTACAGCAGTGTCAGTGTACTCACTCACACTCACCGTCTGTTACACGTACAGCAGTGTTAGTGTACTCACTCACTCACACCGTCTGTTACACGTACAGCAGTGTTAGTGTACTCACTCACTCACACCGTCTGTTACACGTACAGCAGTGTTAGTGTACTCACTCACACACACCGTCTGTTACACGTACAGCAGTGTCAGTGTACTCACTCACACCGTCTGTTACACGTACAGCAGTGTCAGTGTACTCACTCACACTCACCGTCTGTTACACGTACAGCAGTGTTAGTGTACTCACTCACTCACACCGTCTGTTACACGTACAGCAGTGTTAGTGTACTCACTCACTCACACCGTCTGTTACACGTACAGTGTTAGTGTACTCACTCACACCGTCTGTTACACGTACAGCAGTGTCAGTGTACTCACTCACACACACCGTCTGTTACACGTACAGCAGTGTTAGTGTACTCACTCACACACACCGTCTGTTACACGTACAGCAGTGTTAGTGTACTCACTCACTCACACCGTCTGTTACACGTACAGCAGTGTTAGTGTACTCACTCACACTCACCGTCTGTTACACGTACAGTGTTAGTGTACTCACTCACACACACCGTCTGTTACACGTACAGCAGTGTTAGTGTACTCACTCACTCACACCGTCTGTTACACGTACAGCAGTGTTAGTGTACTCACTCACACACACCGTCTGTTACACGTACAGCAGTGTCAGTGTACTCACTCACACCGTCTGTTACACGTACAGCAGTGTTAGTGTACTCACTCTCACACACCGTCTGTTACACGTACAGCAGTGTCAGTGCACTCACTCACTCACACCGTCTGTTACACGTACAGTGTTAGTGTACACATACACCGTCTGTTGCACGTACAGCAGTGTTAGTGTACTCACTCACACACACCGTCTGTTACACGTACAGCAGTGTTAGTGTACTCACTCACTCACACCGTCTGTTACACGTACAGTGTTAGTGTACTCACTCACTCACACCGTCTGTTACACGTACAGTGTTAGTGTACTCACACACACACACCGTCTGTTACACGTACAGCAGTGTCAGTGTACTCACTCACACCGTCTGTTACACGTACAGCAGTGTCAGTGTACTCACTCACACTCACCGTCTGTTACACGTACAGCAGTGTTAGTGTACTCACTCACTCACACCGCCTGTTGCACGTACAGCAGTGTTAGTGTACTCACTCACACTCACCGTCTGTTACACGTACAGCAGTGTTAGTGTACTCACTCACTCACACCGTCTGTTACACGTACAGCAGTGTCAGTGTACTCACTCACACTCACCGTCTGTTACACGTACAGCAGTGTTAGTGTACTCACTCACACCGTCTGTTACACGTACAGCAGTGTTAGTGTACTCACTCACACTCACCGTCTGTTACACGTACAGTGTTAGTGTACTCACTCACACACACCGTCTGTTACACGTACAGCAGTGTTAGTGTACTCACTCACACCGTCTGTTACACGTACAGCAGTGTTAGTGTACTCACTCACACACACCGTCTGTTACACGTACAGCAGTGTCAGTGTACTCACTCACACCGTCTGTTACACGTACAGCAGTGTTAGTGTACTCACACACACACCGTCTGTTGCACGTAGTGTTAGTGTACACACACACACCGTTGTGTTGCACGTACAGCAGTGTTAATGTACTCACTCACTCACACCGCCTGTTGCACGTACAGCAGTGTTAGTGTACTCACTCACACACACCGTCTGTTGCACGTACAGTGTTAGTGTACACACACACACACCGTCTGTTGCACGTAGTGTTAGTGTACTCACTCACACACACCGTCTGTTGCACGTACAGTGTTAGTGTACTCACACACACACACCGTCTGTTGCACGTAGTGTTAGTGTACACACACACACCGTCTGTTACACGTACAGCAGTGTTAATGTACTCACTCACACACACCGTCTGTTACACGTACAGCAGTGTTAATGTACTCACTCACTCACACCGCCTGTTGCACGGACAGCAGTGTTAGTGTACTCACTCACACACACCGTCTGTTGCACGTAGTGTTAGTGTACACACACACACCGTCTGTTACACGTACAGCAGTGTTAGTGTACTCACTCACACACACCGTCTGTTACACGTACAGCAGTGTTAGTGTACTCACTCACTCCGCCTGTTGCACGTACAGTGTTAGTGTACTCACTCACTCACACCGTCTGTTACACGTACAGTGTTAGTGTACTCACTCACACACACCGTCTGTTGCACGTAGTGTTAGTGTACACACACACACCGTCTGTTACACGTACAGCAGTGTTAGTGTACTCACTCACACACACCGTCTGTTACACGTACAGCAGTGTTAGTGTACTCACTCACTCCGCCTGTTGCACGTACAGCAGTGTTAGTGTACTCACTCACACACACCGTCTGTTGCACGTACAGCAGTGTTAGTGTACTCACTCACTCCGCCTGTTGCACGTACAGCAGTGTTAGTGTACTCACTCACACACACCGTCTGTTACACGTACAGCAGTGTTAGTGTACTCACTCACACCGTCTGTTACACGTACAGCAGTGTTAGTGTACTCACTCACACTCACCGTCTGTTACACGTACAGTGTTAGTGTACTCACTCACACACACCGTCTGTTACACGTACAGCAGTGTTAGTGTACTCACTCACACACACCGTCTGTTACACGTACAGCAGTGTTAGTGTACTCACTCACTCACACCGTCTGTTACACGTACAGCAGTGTTAGTGTACTCACTCACACACACCGTCTGTTACACGTACAGCAGTGTCAGTGTACTCACTCACACCGTCTGTTACACGTACAGCAGTGTTAGTGTACTCACTCTCACACACCGTCTGTTACACGTACAGCAGTGTCAGTGCACTCACTCACTCACACCGTCTGTTACACGTACAGTGTTAGTGTACACATACACCGTCTGTTGCACGTACAGCAGTGTTAGTGTACTCACTCACACACACCGTCTGTTACACGTACAGCAGTGTTAGTGTACTCACTCACTCACACCGTCTGTTACACGTACAGTGTTAGTGTACTCACTCACTCACACCGTCTGTTACACGTACAGTGTTAGTGTACTCACACACACACACCGTCTGTTACACGTACAGCAGTGTCAGTGTACTCACTCACACCGTCTGTTACACGTACAGCAGTGTCAGTGTACTCACTCACACTCACCGTCTGTTACACGTACAGCAGTGTTAGTGTACTCACTCACTCACACCGCCTGTTGCACGTACAGCAGTGTTAGTGTACTCACTCACACTCACCGTCTGTTACACGTACAGCAGTGTTAGTGTACTCACTCACTCACACCGTCTGTTACACGTACAGCAGTGTCAGTGTACTCACTCACACACACCGTCTGTTACACGTACAGCAGTGTTAGTGTACTCACTCACACCGTCTGTTACACGTACAGCAGTGTTAGTGTACTCACTCACACTCACCGTCTGTTACACGTACAGTGTTAGTGTACTCACTCACACACACCGTCTGTTACACGTACAGCAGTGTTAGTGTACTCACTCACACACACCGTCTGTTACACGTACAGCAGTGTTAGTGTACTCACTCACTCACACCGTCTGTTACACGTACAGCAGTGTTAGTGTACTCACTCACACACACCGTCTGTTACACGTACAGCAGTGTCAGTGTACTCACTCACACCGTCTGTTACACGTACAGCAGTGTTAGTGTACTCACTCTCACACACCGTCTGTTACACGTACAGCAGTGTCAGTGCACTCACTCACTCACACCGTCTGTTACACGTACAGTGTTAGTGTACACATACACCGTCTGTTGCACGTACAGCAGTGTTAGTGTACTCACTCACACACACCGTCTGTTACACGTACAGCAGTGTTAGTGTACTCACTCACTCACACCGTCTGTTACACGTACAGTGTTAGTGTACTCACACACACACACCGTCTGTTACACGTACAGCAGTGTCAGTGTACTCACACACACCGTCTGTTACACGTACAGCAGTGTTAGTGTACTCACACACACACCGTCTGTTGCACGTACAGTGTTAGTGTACTCACTCACACACCGTCTGTTGCACGTAGTGTTAGTGTACACACACACACCGTCTGTTACACGTACAGCAGTGTTAGTGTACTCACTCACTCACACCGCCTGTTGCACGTACAGCAGTGTTAGTGTACTCACTCACACACACCGTCTGTTGCACGTACAGTGTTAGTGTACACACACACACCGTCTGTTGCACGTAGTGTTAGTGTACTCACTCACACACACCGTCTGTTGCACGTACAGTGTTAGTGTACTCACACACACACACCGTCTGTTGCACGTAGTGTTAGTGTACACACACACACCGTCTGTTACACGTACAGCAGTGTTAATGTACTCACTCACACACACCGTCTGTTACACGTACAGCAGTGTTAATGTACTCACTCACTCACACCGCCTGTTGCACGGACAGCAGTGTTAGTGTACTCACTCACACACACCGTCTGTTGCACGTAGTGTTAGTGTACACACACACACCGTCTGTTACACGTACAGCAGTGTTAGTGTACTCACTCACACACACCGTCTGTTACACGTACAGCAGTGTTAGTGTACTCACTCACTCCGCCTGTTGCACGTACAGCAGTGTTAGTGTACTCACTCACACACACCGTCTGTTGCACGTACAGTGTTAGTGTACACACACACACCGTCTGTTACACGTACAGTGTTAGTGTACTCACTCACTCACACCGTCTGTTACACGTACAGTGTTAGTGTACTCACACACACACACCGTCTGTTGCACGTAGTGTTAGTGTACACACACACACCGTCTGTTACACGTACAGCAGTGTTAGTGTACTCACTCACTCACACCGCCTGTTGCACGTACAGCAGTGTTAGTGTACTCACTCACACACACCGTCTGTTGCACGTACAGTGTTAGTGTACACACACACACCGTCTGTTACACGTACAGTGTTAGTGTACTCACTCACTCACACCGTCTGTTACACGTACAGTGTTAGTGTACTCACACACACACACACCGTCTGTTACACGTACAGCAGTGTCAGTGTACTCACACACACCGTCTGTTACACGTACAGCAGTGTTAGTGTACTCACTCACACACACCGTCTGTTGCACGTACAGTGTTAGTGTACTGACTCACACACACCGTCTGTTGCACGTAGTGTTAGTGTACACACACACACGTAGTGTTAGTGTACACACACACACGTCTGTTACACGTACAGCAGTGTTAGTGTACTCACTCATACACACCGTCTGTTACACGTACAGCAGTGTTAATGTACTCACTCACTCACCGCCTGTTGCACGTACAGCAGTGTTAGTGTACTCACTCACACACACCGTCTGTTGCACGTACAGTGTTAGTGTACACACACACACCGTCTGTTGCACGTAGTGTTCGTGTACTCACTCACACACACCGTCTGTTACACGTACAGTGTTAGTGTACTCACTCACTCACACCGTCTGTTACACGTAGTGTTAGTGTACTCACACACACACCGTCTGTTACACGTACAGCAGTGTTAGTGTACTCACTCACACACCGTCTGTTACACGTACAGCAGTGTCAGTGTACTCACACACACCGTCTGTTACACGTACGGAACATTTAGATAAGCATAATTTAATAGGACAAAGTCAGCATGGCTTTATGAAGGGGAAGTCATGTCTGACAAATTTGCTTGAGTTCTTCGAGGATATAACGTATAGGGTGGATAAAGGGGAACCAGTGGATGTAGTGTATTTAGACTTCCAGAAGGCATTCGACAAGGTGCCACATAAAAGATTATTACTTAAGATAAAAAATCACGGGATTGGGGGTAATATTCTGGCATGGGTGGAGGATTGGTTATCAAACAGGAAGCAGAGAGTTGGGATAAATGGTTCATTTTCGGACTGGCAACCAGTAACCAGTGGTGTTCCACAGGGGTCGGTGCTGGGTCCCCAACTCTTTACAATCTATATTAACGATTTGGAGGAGGGGACCGAGTGCAACATATCAAAATTTGCAGATGATACAAAGATGGGAGGGAAAGTAGAGAGTGAGGAGGACATAAAAAACCTGCAAGGGGATATAGACAGGCTGGGTGAGTGGGCGGAGATTTGGCAGATGCAATATAATATTGGAAAATGTGAGGTTATGCACTTTGGCATGAAAAATCAGAGAGCAAGTTATTTTCTTAATGGCGAGAGACTGGAAAGTACTGCAGTACAAAGGGATCTGGGGGTCCTAGTGCAAGAAAATCAAAAAGTTGGTATGCAGGTGCAGCAGGTGATCAAGAAAGCCAACGGAATGTTGGCTTTTATTGCTCGGGGGATAGAATATAAAAACAAGGAGGTATTGCTGCAGTTATATAAGGTATTGGTGAGACCGCACCTGGAATACTGCATACAGTTTTGGTCTCCATACTTAAGAAAAGACATACTTGCTCTCGAGGCAGTACAAAGAAGGTTCACTCGGTTAATCCCGGGGATGAGGGGGCGGACATATGAGGAGAGGTTGAGTAGATTGGGACTCTACTCATTGGAGTTCAGAAGAATGAGAGGCGATCTTATTGAAACATATAAGATTGTGAAGGGTCTTGATCGGGTGGATGCAGTAAGGATGTTCCCAAAGATGGGTGAAACTAGAACTAGGGGGCATAATCTTAGAATAAGGGGCTGCTCTTTCAAAACTGAGATGAGGAGAAACTTCTTCACTCAGAGGGTGGTAGGTCTGTGGAATTTGCTGCCCCAGGAAGCTGTGGAAGCTACATCATTAGATAAATTTAAAACAGAAATAGACAGTTTCCTAGAAGTAAAGGGAATTAGGGGTTATGGGGAGCGGGCAGGAAATTGGACATGAAGCTGAGTTCGGATCGGTCTGTGGGTGGCGGAGAGGGCCCAGGGGCTATGTGGCCGGGTCCTGCTCCGACTTATTGTGTTCTTTAGATTTGTGGTTGGGATCAGATCAGCCATGATCTTGTTGAATGGCGGAGCAGGCTCGAGGGGCCGATTGGCCTACTCCTGCTCCAATTTCTTATGTTCTTATGTTCTTATGTACAGCAGTGTTAGTGTACTCACTCACACACACCGTCTGTTGCACGTACAGTGTTAGTGTACTGACTCACACACACCGTCTGTTGCACGTAGTGTTAGTGTACACACACACACGTCTGTTACACGTACAGCAGTGTTAGTGTACTCACTCATACACACCGTCTGTTACACGTACAGCAGTGTTAATGTACTCACTCACTCACCGCCTGTTGCACGTACAGCAGTGTTAGTGTACTCACTCACACACACCGTCTGTTGCACGTACAGTGTTAGTGTACACACACACACCGTCTGTTGCACGTAGTGTTCGTGTACTCACTCACACACACCGTCTGTTACACGTACAGTGTTAGTGTACTCACTCACTCACACCGTCTGTTACACGTACAGTGTTAGTGTACTCACACACACACCGTCTGTTACACGTACAGCAGTGTTAGTGTACTCACTCACACACCGTCTGTTACACGTACAGCAGTGTCAGTGTACTCACACACACCGTCTGTTACACGTACAGCAGTGTTAGTGTACTCACTCACACACACCGTCTGTTGCACGTAGTGTTAGTGTACACACACACACCGTCTGTTACACGTACAGCAGTGTTAGTGTACTCACTCACACACACCGTCTGTTACACGTACAGCAGTGTTAATGTACACTCACTCACACCGCCTGTTGCACGTACAGCAGTGTTAGTGTACTCACTCACACACACCGTCTGTTGCACGTACAGTGTTAGTGTACACACACACCGTCTGTTGCACGTAGTGTTAGTGTACTCACTCACACACCGTCTGTTGCACGTAGTGTTAGTGTACTCACACACACACACCGTCTGTTGCACGTAGTGTTAGTGTACACACACACCGTCTGTTACACGTACAGCAGTGTTAATGTACTCACTCACACACACCGTCTGTTACACGTACAGCAGTGTTAGTGTACTCACTCACTCACACCGCCTGTTGCACGTACAGCAGTGTTAGTGTACTCACTCACACACACCGTCTGTTGCACGTACAGTGTTAGTGTACACACACACACCGTCTGTTGCACGTAGTGTTAGTGTACTCACTCACACACACCGTCTGTTGCACGTACAGTGTTAGTGTACTCACACACACACACCGTCTGTTGCACGTACAGTGTTAGTGTACTCACACACACACACCGTCTGTTGCACGTACAGTGTTAGTGTACTCACTCACTCACACCGTCTGTTACATGTACAGTGTTAGTGTACTCACTCACATGCACCCTTACTGCCCCCACAGGGCTTTCGTGACGCTCCCTTTTAGAAGCCACACTTGAGCAAACCCCTCTTTCCCACACTCATCTCCACATAACACCACGAACCCAAACACTGACCTGCATGGCACTCTTTGCCAGTTTCACAGCCTCGAACAGGTTACTGATTTCCTTCTGATGTCCTCGAGCAGGTCCTTTCTCCTCCGGTGCCTGCCTCTGTTTCCTCAAGGACTGGAAACAGAGTGAGATCAGGAGAGCCATCGCCAACACAGCATCAGTCACCCACCACTTTCCCTCACAAACTCCAAACGTGGCTCGTTGCTCATCGAGCTTCAATATGACTCAATGCGAGGGGGGTTGCGGGGGGAATGGGTTGACCCAAAGTGGGGGGGGGGGGGTGGGTGGGCGGGGAGGAGGGATAAAGATGTGGGGCAAAGGCGGTCGACAGAGCTCAGCCTTTGCTCTAAGTTCCTTTGATCCTATGAAAACCAAGCTGTCTGACCACACTCCTGTATTTCTTCCATTACTGCTTAGAATCATAGAATAGTTACACACCAGGAGACCATTCAGTCCATCGAGCCCATGATGGCTCTTTATAAGAGGAATCCAGTCAGTCCCAATCCCCCGCTCTTCCCCCGTCGCCCTGTAAATTTTTTCCCTTCAAGTATTCGTCCAATTCCTTTTTGAAAGCCACGATTGAAGGGTGGAAATTGCAGAGGTACTGGCCATAATTTTACAAACATCTGTAGATACGGGGGTGGTGCCAGAGGACTGGAGAATTGCAAATGTTACACTCTTGTTCAAAAAAGGGTGTAAAGATAAACCCGGCAACTACAGGCCAGTCAGTTTAACCTCGGTGGTGGGGAAACTTTTAGAAACGATAATCTGGGACAGAATTAACAGTCACTCGGACAAGTGTGGATTGATTGGGGAAAGCCAGCACGGATTTGTTGAAGGCAAATCGTGTGAACTAAATTGGTAGAGTCTTTTGATGAGGTAACAGAGAGGGTCGATGAGGGCAATACAGTTGATGTGGTGAATATGGAGTTTCAAAAAGGCATTTGATAAAATGCCACATAATCGGCTCGTCAAGATTGCAGCCCATGGAATAAAAGGGGCAGTAGCAGCATTGACACAGAATTGGCTCAGTGACAGGAAACAAAGAGTAGTGGTGAACGGTTGTTTTTCGGACTGGAGGGAGGTGTACAGTGGTGTTCCCCAGGGGTCGGTGCTGGGACCACTGCTTTTCTTGATATATATTAAATTTCCAAATTTTGCAAATGACACAAAACTTGGAAGTGCAGTGAACAGTGAGGAGGATAGTGATAGACTTCAAGAGGATATAGACAGGCTGGTGGAATGGGCGGACACGTGGCAGATGGAATTTAATGCAGAAAAATGCAAGGTGATACATTTCAATATGAAGAATTAGGAGGCGCAATATAAACTAGAGGGCACAATTCTAAAAGGGGTACAGGAACAGAGAGATCTGGGGGTATATGTGCACAAATCGTTGAAGGTGGCCGGGCAGGTTGAGGGCACTTTAGGAAAGATGTGAAGGCCTTAGAGAGGGTGCAGGAGAGATTTACTAGAATGATTCCAGGGATGAGGGTCTTTAGTTACGTGGATAGACTGGAGAAGCTGGGGTTGTTCTCCTTGGAACAGAGACGGTTGTGAGGAGATTTGATCGAGGTATTCAAAATCATGAAGGGTCTGGACAGAGTAGATCGAGAGAAACTGTTCCCATTGGTGGAAGGGTCAAGAACCAGAGGACACAGATTTAAGGTGATTGGCAAAAGAACCAAAGGTGACCTGAGGAAAAACCTTTTTTTACACAGTGAGTGGTGAGGATCTGGAATGCACTGCCCGAGGGGGTGGTGGAGGCAGATTCAATCATGGCTTTTGAAAGGGAACTGGATAAGTACTTGAAAGGAAGAAATTTGCAGGGCTCCGGGGATAGGGCGGGGAAGTGGGACTAGCTGGATTGTTCTTGCATCGAGCCAGCACAGACTCGATGGGCAGAATGGCCTCCTTCAGTGCTGTAACCTTTCTATGATTCTATGAATCTGCTTCCACCTCCTTTCCAGATCATCACGACTTGCTGCGAAAAAGTACATCCCCATGTTGCTTTTGCTTCTTTTGCCAATCTCCTTAAATCTATGTCCTCTGGTTCTCGGCCCTTCCGCCAATGGGAACAGTTTCTCTCTCTCTACTCTGTCCAGACCCTTCATGATTTTGAATACCTCGATCAAATCTCCTCACAACCGTCTCTATTCCAAGGAGAATAATCCCAGCTTCTCCAGTCTCTCCACGTAACTGAAGTCATTCATCCCTGGAATCATTCCAGTAAATCTTTTCTGCACCCTCTCAGAGTTAGACACAATACTCCCATTGTGGCCGAACCAGTGTTTTATAAAGGTTCAACATAACCTCCTTGCTTTTGTACTCTCTGCCTCTATTTATAAAGCCCAGGATCCCGTATGCTTTTTTAACCGCTATCTCAACCTGCCCTGCCACCTTCAACGATTTGTGCACATACACCCCCAGATCGCTCTGTTCCTGTACCCCATTTAGAATTGGACTATTTAGGTTGTATTGCCTCTCCTCGTTCTTCCTGCCAAAATGGATCACTTCGCACTTCACTCTGTTAAATTTCCACATTCCAAGCTTTGTGTCATCTGCAAATTTATTATATATATATAAAAAACAGCAGTCCCAGCACCGACCCCTGGGGAACACCACTGTACACCTCCCTCCAGTCCGAAAAACAACCGTTCACCACTACTCTCTGCTTCCTGTGACTGAGCCCATTTTGTATCCATGCTGCCACTGCCCCCTTTATTCCATGGGCTTCAACTTTGATGAGAAGCCGATTATGCGGCACTTTATCAAACGCCTTTTGAAAGTCCGTATACACATCAACCGCACTGCCCTCATCGACCCTCTCTGTTACCTCATCAAAAAACTCTATCAGGTTAGTTAAACACGATTTGCCTTTAACAAATCCGTGCTGACTTTCCTTTATTAATCCACACTCGTCCCAGTGATCAGTAATTCTGTCCCGGATTATCGTTTCTAAAACCTTCCCCACCACCGAGGTTAAACTGACTGGCCTGTAGTTGCTGGGTTTATCCTTACACCCTTTTTTAAACAAGGGTGTAACATTTGCAATTCTCCAGTCCTCTGGCACCACCCCTGTATCTAAGGAGGATTAGAAGATTATGGCCAGTAACTCTGCAATTTCCACCCTTACTTCCCTCAGCAACCTAGGATGCATCCCATCCGGACCGGGTGACTGATCTACTTTAAGTACAGTCAGCCTTTCTTGTACCTCCTCTAACAATTTTTAGCCCATCCAGTATCTCAACTACGTCCTCTTTTACTGAGACTCTGGCAGCATCTCCTTCCATGGTAAAGACAGATGCAAAGTACTCATTTAGTACCTCGGCCATCCCCTCTGCCTAAATGTGTAGTCTCATTTTTGGTCCCTAATGGGCCCCACCCCTCCTCTTACTACCTATTTACTATTTACATGCCGATAGAAGATTTTTGGATTCCCTGTTACTTTAGCCCCCAGTCTATTCTCATACTCTCTCTTTGCCCCTCTTATTTCCTTTTTCACTTCTCCTCTGAACTTTCTACATTCTGCCTGGTTCTCACTTGTGTTATCAACCTGACATCTGTCATACGCCCCCCTTTTTTGTGTTTCATTTTACTCTCTATCTCTTTCATCATCCAGGGAGCTCTGGCTTTAGTTGCCCGACCTTTCCCCCTCGTGGGAATGTACCTAGACTGTTCCCGAACCAGCTCCTCTTTAAAGGCCGCCCACTGTTCAATTAGTTTTCCTGACAATCTTTGATTACAATTTATCCGGGCCAGATCTGTTCTCAATCCACTGAAATTGGCCCTCCTCCAGTTAAATATTTTTACTTGATTGTTCCTTGTCCTTTTCCGTCGCTAATCTAAACCTTAAGATACTGTGATCGCTGTTCCCTAAATGTTCCCCCAGTGACACTTGCTCCACTTGACCCACCTCATTCCTCGGAATCAGATCCAGCAATGTCTCCTTCCTCGTTGGGCCGGAACTGATCAAGAAAGTTTTCCTGAACACACTTCAGAAATTCCTGCCCCTCTTTGCCCCTTATATCATTATTATTAACCCAGTCTATATCAGGATAGTTGAAGTCCCCCATTATCACGACTCTATGGTTCTTGCACCTCTGTAATTTCCCTGTAAATTTGCTCCTCGATATCCTTCCCACTAGTTGGTGGCCTGCAGAATACACCCAGTAGTGTAATGGCACCTCTATTGTTTCTTAACTCTCACCAAATAGATTCTGTCCTTGACCCCTCCAGGACAACCTCTCTCTCCAGCACTGCAATATTCTCCTTAATCAATACTGCCAGCCCTCCTTTTCGTCCTTCCCTATCTTTCCTGAACGCCTTCTATCCCATTGGTGCCTGTTTTTTTATTCGAACTAAGTCAGCAGGGTCATGCAAGATTAATTCCCAGAGAAACCAACAGTCTCCCAGCCTCCTCCGGCTGCTCCAACACTCACCTGTGCCGTGCCTTTAGGCCGTCTGGTGGTCTCAGACAGGTTACTGGCTTCCTGATCACTGTCCGGCCACATCGAATCATTCTCTTTCCCCGCTGTCTGGTTACTCTGTGCCAGTGCTCGCCGTGGTCTCCTGGGGACCTGCCAACACATTGGGATGATGTGAGTTCATCAGGAGGGGGGGCGGGGATACAACTTTGTTGTCTGGAGAAACTTGGGCTCCTGCTGGGCCTCAGAGGAAAAATCTGACAGCAGGACCCCAGGTGGGGATCCCACTGCCAGTCACTGCTGAGTGAGGCCGGCAGGGTCGGCAGGCTGGGGGGGAGGGGATGGACAGGATTCGGCTCGGCTCGGCTGCGAAGCCCGTCAGCTGTCTCCATTAAACGGTTAGTTGGCCGAGGGGCGACAGGGGCCGGTAGATTCATATTCCAGCACCGACGATTCATTTAGGAAAAGAGTTACATAGAATTTACAGCACAGAAACAGGCCATTCGGTCCAACTGGACAATGCCGGTATTTATGCTCCACACGAGCCTCCTCCCTCCCTATTTCGTCTAACCCTATCCCGGTCTCCCTCAACTACACTATTCACCTCAACTACTCCTTGTGGGAGCGAGTTCCACATTCCCACCACTCTCTGGGTAAAGAAGTTTCTCCTGAATTCCCCATTGGATTTATTAGCGACTATCTTATATTTATGGCCCCCTCGTTCTGGTCTCCCCCATGAGTGGAGACATCTTCTCTACACCTACCCTCTCAAACCCCTTCACAATCAAAGACCTCGATCAGGTCACCCCTCAATCTTCTCTTTTCTCGGTGAAAGAAGCCCCAGCCTGTTCAGCCTTCCCGGGTAGGTATAACCCCTCAGTTCTGGTATCATTGTTGTGAATCTTTTTTGCACCTTCTCCAGTGCCTCTTTATAACGGAGACCAGAACTGTGCCCAGTGCTGCAAGTGAGGGTGAACCAATGTTCTGGATCAGATTAACATGGCTTCTGTTTTTCAATTCTATTTCTCTAGAAATGAACCTGTGCTTTGTTTGCTTTTTTAATGGCCCTGTTTAACCTGTGTCGCTACTTTTAGTGATTTGTGTATCTGTACCCCTGATCCCTCTGCTCCTCTCCCCCATTTAGATTCTTATTACCCGAGCAGTATGTGGCCTCCTAATTTCTCCAATCAAAATGCACCGCCTCACACATACCGATATTGAAATTAATTTCCCAATTACACACCCATTCTGTCTTCTTGTATTTTGTGGCAGTCTCCCTCGGTGTTAACCATACCCCCAATTTGGTGTTGTTCGCAAACTTTGAAATGGTACTTCTGATTCCAGAGTCCAAATCGCTGATCTAAATTGGGGTCCCAGCTCCGAGCCCTGCAGACCACCACTTCGCACCTTCCCCAGTCTGAGTAATTATCTTAAACCCCTACTCTGTCTTCTGGTTTGTAGCTCGCTTGCTCTACATTCTTCTCCTTGTCCTGACTCCACATGCTCTGACATTAATCGTGAGTCTACTATGTAGCACCGTATCGAAGGCCTTTTGAAAATCCAAATATATTACATCTACTGCATTACCCTTATCTACTCTTTCTGTTGCTTCTTCAAAGAAATCAATAAGGTTGATGAGCTGCACGGGGGATTACGATGCTGTGGCGATAACGGAGACCTGGCTCAAAAAAGGGCAGGATTGGCTACTGAATATTCCTGGATACAAGGTGTTCAGGAAAGATAGGGAGAAAGGAGGACGGGGCGGGGGTGGGATGACAGTATTGATTAAGGAGAATATTGCAGTGCTGGAGAGAGAGGATGTCCTGGAGGGGTCAAGGACAGAATCTATTTGGTTAGAGTTAAGAAACAATAGAGGTACCATTACACTACTGGGTGTATTCTACAGGCCAGCAACTGGTGGGAAGGAGATAAAAACCCTGGTTAGACCGCACCTGGAGTACTGTGAGCAGTTCTGGGCACCGCACCTTCGGAAGGACATATTGGCCTTGGAGGGAGTGTAGCGTAGGTTTACTGGAATGATACCCGGACTTCAAGGGTTAAATTACGAGGAGAGATTACACAAATTGGGGTTGTATTCTCTGGAGTTTCGAAGGTTAAGGGGTGATCTGATCGAAGTTTATAAGATATTAAGGGGAACAGATAGGGTGGATAGAGAGAAACTATTTCCGTTGGTTGGGGATTCCAGGAGTAGGGGGCACAGTCTAAAAATTAGAGCCAGACCTTTCAGGAGCGAGATTAGAAAACATTTCTACACACAAAGGGTGGTAGAAGTTTGGAACTCTCTTCCGCAAACGGCAATTGATACTAGCTCAATTGCTAAATTTAAATCTGAGAAATAGCTTTTTGGCAACCAAAGGTATTAAAGGATATGGGCCAAAGGCAGGTATATGGAGTTAGATCACAGATCAGCCATGATCTTATCAAATGGCGGAGCAGGCACGAGGGGCAGAATGGCCTACTCCTGTTCCAATGTTCCTAGATAGAGGAACAACTTGACAGGGAAATTACAGAGAGATGCAAGAACCATAGAGTAATGATAACTGGGGACTTCAACTATCCTGATATAGACTGGGATAGTAATAGTGTAAAGGGCAAAGGGGGAAGGAATTTCTGAAGTGTGTTCAGGAGAACTTTCTTGATCAGTATGTTTCCAGCCCAACGAGGAATGAGGCATTGCTGGATCTGATTCCGAGGAATGAGGTGGGCCAAGTGTCAGTGGGGGAACTTTTAGGGAACAGTGATCATAGTATCATAAGGTTTAGATTAGTTATGGAAAAGGACAAGGAGCAATCTAGAGTAAAAGCACTTAATTGGAGGAGGGCCAGTGGGTTGAGAACGGATCTGGCCCAGGTAAATTGGAATCAAAGATTGTCAGGCAAAACAGTAATCGAACACTGGGCTGCCTTTAAAGAGAAGGTTCGGGAACAGTCTAGGTACATTCCCACAAGGAGGAACGGTAGGGCAACTAAAGCCAGAACTTCCTGGATGAAAGAGATCGAGAGTAAGATGAAGCAGAAAAAGGGGGCTTATGACAGGTGTCAGGTTGATAATATAAGTGAGAACCAGGCTGAATATAGAAAGTTCAGAGAAGTGAAAAGAGAGATTATGAGAATTGACTGGCGGCTAACATAAAAAGGAATCCAAAAGTCTTTGATAGGCATATAAATAGTAAACAGGTAGTAAGAGGAGAGGTGGGGCCGATTAAGGACCAAAAAGATCGACACGTGGAGGCAGAGGGGATGGCTGAGGTACTGAAGGATCTGTCTTTATCAAGGAAGATGATGCTGCCAACATCACAGTAAGAGGAGGTAGTTGGGATACTGGATGGGCCAAAAATTGATAAAGGAGGTACCAGAAAGGCTGACTGTACTTAAAGTAGATCAGTCACCCGCTCCAGATGGGATTCATCCGAGGTTGCTGAGGGAAGTAAGGGTGGAAATTGCGGAGGTACTGGCCATAATCTTCTCACCCTCCTTAGATATGGGGGTGGTGCCAGAGGACTGGAGAATTGTAAATGTTACACCCTAGTTCAAAAAATTACTCGGAGAATAGGGAGAAAATTAATAGGCACTTGGACGAGCGTGGATTAATAAAAGGAAAGCCAGTACGGATTTGTTAAAGGCAAAACATGTTTAACCAACTTGACTGAGTTTTTTGATGAGGAAACAGAGAGGGTCGATGAGGGCAATGCAGTTGATGATGATGATGTGTATATGGACTTTCAAAAGGCGCTTGATAAAGTGCCACATAGAATCATAGAAAGGTTACAGCACGGAAGGAGGCCATTCGGCCCATCGACTCCACGCCGGCTCTATGCAAGAGCAATCCAGCTGGTCCCACTCCCCCGCTCTTTCCCCACAGCCCTGCAAATTTTTTCCTTTCAAGGACTTATCCAGTTTCCTTTTAAAGGCCATGATTGAATCTGCCTCCACCACCCCCTCGGGCAGTGTATTCCAGATCCTCACCACTCGCTGTGTTAAAAAGATTTTCCTCAGGTCACCTTTGGTTCTTTTGCCAATCACCTTAAATCTGTGTCCTCTGGTTCTTGACCCTTCTGCCAATGGGAACAGTTTCTCTCTCTCCTCTGTCCAGACCCTTCATGATTTTGAACACCTCGATCAAATCTCCTCTCAACCGTCTCTGTTCCAAGGAGAACAACCCCCTCTTCTCCAGTCTATCCATGTAACTAAAGTCCCTCATCACTAGAATCATTCTAGTAAATCTTTTCTGCACCCTCTCTAAAGCCTTCACATCTTTCCTAAAGTGCGGTGCCCAGAACTGGACACAATATGTGGCTGAACCAGTGTTTTATAAAGGTTCATCATAACTTCCTTGCTTTTGTACTCTGTGCCTCTATTTATAAAGCCCAGGACCCCGTATGCTTTTTTAAATGTTTTCTCATCCTGCTCTGCCACCTTCAACGATTTGTGCACATATACCCCCAGATCTCTCTGTTCCTGTGCCCCTTTTAGAATTGTGCCCTCTAGTTTATATTGCCTCTCCTCGTTCTTCCCACCGAAATGTATCACTTTACACTTCTCTGTGTTAAATTTCATCTGCCACGTGTCCGCCCATTCCACCAGCCTGACGATATCCTCTTGAAGTCTATCACTATCCTCCTCACTGTTCACTACACTTCCAAGGTTTGTGTCATCCACAAAATGATTCAGGCACAACTGGAGTATTGTGTCCAGTTGTGGGCATTGTACTTTAGGAAGGATGTGAAGGCCTTAGAGAGGGTGCAGAAGAGATTTACTAGAATGGTTCCAGGGATGAGGGACTTCAGTTACACGGATAGACTGGAGAAGCTGGGATTGTTCTCCTGAGAACAGAGACGGTTGAGAGGAGATTTGATAGAAGTGCTCAAAATCATGACGAGTTTAGATAAAGTAAATAAAGAGAAACTGTTCCCATTGGCGGAAGATTTAAGGTGATTGGCAAAAGAACCACAAGGAAAATCTTTTTTGCACAGCGAGTAGTTGTGATCTGGAATGCGCTGCCTGAGGGGGTGATGGAAGCAGATTCAATCGTGGCTTTCAAAAAGAAATTGGTAAATACTTGAAGGAAAAAAATTCACAGGGGTACAGGGAAAGAGCAGGGGAATGGTTCTAACTGGATCGCTCTTGGAAAGAGCCAGCACGGGCTCGATGGGCTGAACAGCCTCCTTTTGTGCTGTAACCATTGTATGATTCTATAATTAGGTTGATCAAGGATGACCTTCCCTTTTGAAATCCGTGATTACATAGATCATGCTCCACACGAGCCTCCTCCACCGAACCCGGTCAGAACCTTCTATTCCCTTCTCCTTTATGTCTTTATCCAGCTTCTCCTTCAATGTCACCTCAACTGCTCCTTGTGGGAGCGAGGTCCACATTCTAACCACTCTCTGGGTGAAATCGTTTCTCCTGAATTCCCTCTTGGATTTATTTTGGAACTAAAAAGTACTTTCTAAGTGGACCAGAGCACTTTCTAAAGGGTGAAAAGCTCGAAACAGTGGAGGTCCAAACAGACTGAGGGACCCATGTTCATAGATCATTAAAATGTCATGGGCAGGTACAGAAAATCAATAAGGCTAATGGAATGCTGGCCTTTATATCTAGAGGACGAGACTACAAGGGGGTTGAAGATATGCTGCATCGATACAAAGTCCTGGTTAGACCACACCTGGAGTATTGTGTTCAGTTCTGGGCACTGCATCTTCGGAAGGTTATATTGGCCTTGGAGGGAGTGCAGCGACCAGAATGAAACCTGGACTCTAAGGGTTAAATTACGAGGAGTGATTACACAAACCAGGGTTGTGTTCCCTGGAATTTAGAAGAATAAAGGGTGATTTGATCGAAGTTTTCAAGATATTAAGGGGAGCCGGTCGGGTAGATGGAGAGAAACTATTTCCACTGGTTGGGGAGTCTCGGACGAGGGGACATAGCCCAAAAATTAGAGTCAGGACTTTCAGGAGTGAAATTAGGAAACATTTCTACACGCAGAGGGTGGGAGAAGTTTGGAATTCTCTTCCGCAAACGGCAGTTGATGCAAGCTCAATTGTTAATTTTCAATCTGAGATTGATTTTGTTAACTAAAGGTATTGAGGGATATGGGGCTAAGGCGGGTATATGGAGTTAGGTCACAGATCAGCCATGATCTTATTGAATGGAGGAACAGGCTCGAGGGGCCAAATGGCCGACTCCTGTTCCTATTAGCGATTATCTTATATTTCTGGCCCCAGTTCTGGTCTCCCCCACAAGTAGAAACACCTTCTCCACCATAACCCAATCAAACCCTTTCATAATCTTACCTCCATCAGGTCACCCCACAGTCTTCTCTTTTCTAGAGAAAAGAGCCCCAGCCTGCTCAACCTTTCCTGATAGGTTATAACCTCTCAGTTCTGGTATCATCCCAATAAATCCTTTTTGCACTTTCTCCAGTGCCTCTATATCCTTTTTATGATGGGGAGACCAGAACTGTTCAGAATACTCCAAGTGTGGTCTAACCAAGGTTTTATACAAGTTTAACATAACCTCTCTGCTTTTCAATTCTATCCCTCTAGAAAAGAACCCCAGTGCTTTATTTGCTTTCTTTTAAAAAACGGTCTTATTAACCTGCGTCACTAGTTTTAGTGATTTGTGTATCTGTACCCCCAGATCCCTCTGCTCCTCTCCCCCATTTATCCAAGCAGTATGTGGCCCCCTTATTCTTCCTACCAAAATGTAATATCTCACACTTAATCTATATTGAAATTCATGTGCCAATTACGCGTCCATTCTGCAAGTTTATTAATGTCTTCCTGTATTTTGTCGCAGTCCCCCTCGGTATTAACGACATCGCCAGTCCGGTGTCGTCCGAAAATTTTGAAATTGTTCTTCTGATTCCTGAATCCAAATCGTTAATGTAAATTGTGAACACCAGTGGTCCCAGCACTGATCCCTGTGGAACTCAACGTCCCACCTCCCGCCAGTCTGAGTAACCGACTGATTATTTTCAATTTCTAGATGTTTTCCCATTTCATCTTTGAGTTAAGATTCTTTCCTACCACTGATGTTAAGCTAATTGGTCTACAGTTCCCTGGACTTGTTCTTTCTCCCTTTTAAAACACAGGAATCACATTAGCTCGTCTGGAACTATTCTTTTACACACGAGCACGCTCACAGACCCAGATCCGCGCGCGCTCACAGACCGAGACACACACTCACAGACCGAGACACCCCCTCACAGACCGAGACACCCCCTCACAGACCGAGACACCCCCTCACAGACCGAGACACCCCCTCACAGACCGAGACACACCCTCACAGACCGAGACACACCCTCACCCCCTCACAGACCTCGACACACCCTCACCCCCTCACAGACCTCGACACACACACACACACACACAGACCTCGACACACACTCACAGACCTCGACACACACTCACAGACCTCGACACACACTCACAGACCTCGACACACACTCACAGACCTCGACACACACTCACAGACCTCGACACACACTCACAGACCTCGACACACACTCACAGACCTCGACACACACTCACAGACCTCGACACACACTCACAGACCTCGACACACACTCACAGACCTCGACACACACTCACAGACCTCGACACACACTCACAGACCTCGACACACACTCACAGACCTCGACACACACTCACAGACCTCGACACACACTCACAGACCTCGACACACACTCACAGACCTCGACACACACTCACAGACCTCGACACACACTCACAGACCTCGACACACACTCACAGACCTCGACACACACTCACAGACCTCGACACACACTCACAGACCTCGACACACACTCACAGACCTCGACACACACTCACAGACCTGGACACACACTCACAGACCTGGACACACACTCACAGACCTGGACACACACTCACAGACCTGGACACACACTCACAGACCTGGACACACACTCACAGACCTGGACACACACTCACAGACCTGGACACACACTCACAGACCTGGACACACACTCACAGACCTGGACACACACTCACAGACCTGGACACACACTCACAGACCTGGACACACACTCACAGACCTGGACACACACTCACAGACCTGGACACACACTCACAGACCTGGACACACACTCACAGACCTGGACACACACTCACAGACCTGGACACACACTCACAGACCTGGACACACACTCACAGACCTGGACACACACTCACAGACCTGGACACACACTCACAGACCTGGACACACACTCACAGACCTGGACACACACTCACAGACCTGGACACACACTCACAGACCTGGACACACACTCACAGACCTGGACACACACTCACAGACCTGGACACACACTCACAGACCTGGACACACACTCACAGACCTGGACACACACTCACAGACCTGGACACACACTCACAGACCTGGACACACACTCACAGACCTGGACACACACTCACAGACCTGGACACACACTCACAGACCTGGACACACACTCACAGACCTGGACACACACTCACAGACCTGGACACACACTCACAGACCTGGACACACACTCACAGACCTGGACACACACTCACAGACCTGGACACACACTCACAGACCTGGACACACACTCACAGACCTGGACACACACTCACAGACCTGGACACACACTCACAGACCTGGACACACACTCACAGACCTGGACACACACTCACAGACCTGGACACACACTCACAGACCTGGACACACACTCACAGACCTGGACACACACTCACAGACCTGGACACACACTCACAGACCTGGACACACACTCACAGACCTGGACACACACTCACAGACCTGGACACACACTCACAGACCTGGACACACACTCACAGACCTGGACACACACTCACAGACCTGGACACACACTCACAGACCTGGACACACACTCACAGACCTGGACACACACTCACAGACCTGGACACACACTCACAGACCTGGACACACACTCACAGACCTGGACACACACTCACAGACCTGGACACACACTCACAGACCTGGACACACACTCACAGACCTGGACACACACTCACAGACCTGGACACACACTCACAGACCTGGACACACACTCACAGACCTGGACACACACTCACAGACCTGGACACACACTCACAGACCTGGACACACACTCACAGACCTGGACACACACTCACAGACCTGGACACACACTCACAGACCTGGACACACACTCACAGACCTGGACACACACTCACAGACCTGGACACACACTCACAGACCTGGACACACACTCACAGACCTGGACACACACTCACAGACCTGGACACACACTCACAGACCTGGACACACACTCACAGACCTGGACACACACTCACAGACCTGGACACACACTCACAGACCTGGACACACACTCACAGACCTGGACACACACTCACAGACCTGGACACACACTCACAGACCTGGACACACACTCACAGACCTGGACACACACTCACAGACCTGGACACACACTCACAGACCTGGACACACACTCACAGACCTGGACACACACTCACAGACCTGGACACACACTCACAGACCTGGACACACACTCACAGACCTGGACACACACTCACAGACCTGGACACACACTCACAGACCTGGACACACACTCACAGACCTGGACACACACTCACAGACCTGGACACACACTCACAGACCTGGACACACACTCACAGACCTGGACACACACTCACAGACCTGGACACACACTCACAGACCTGGACACACACTCACAGACCTGGACACACACTCACAGACCTGGACACACACTCACAGACCTGGACACACACTCACAGACCTGGACACACACTCACAGACCTGGACACACACTCACAGACCTGGACACACACTCACAGACCTGGACACACACTCACAGACCTGGACACACACTCACAGACCTGGACACACACTCACAGACCTGGACACACACTCACAGACCTGGACACACACTCACAGACCTGGACACACACTCACAGACCTGGACACACACTCACAGACCTGGACACACACTCACAGACCTGGACACACACTCACAGACCTGGACACACACTCACAGACCTGGACACACACTCACAGACCTGGACACACACTCACAGACCTGGACACACACTCACAGACCTGGACACACACTCACAGACCTGGACACACACTCACAGACCTGGACACACACTCACAGACCTGGACACACACTCACAGACCTGGACACACACTCACAGACCTGGACACACACTCACAGACCTGGACACACACTCACAGACCTGGACACACACTCACAGACCTGGACACACACTCACAGACCTGGACACACACTCACAGACCTGGACACACACTCACAGACCTGGACACACACTCACAGACCTGGACACACACTCACAGACCTGGACACACACTCACAGACCTGGACACACACTCACAGACCTGGACACACACTCACAGACCTGGACACACACTCACAGACCTGGACACACACTCACAGACCTGGACACACACTCACAGACCTGGACACACACTCACAGACCTGGACACACACTCACAGACCTGGACACACACTCACAGACCTGGACACACACTCACAGACCTGGACACACACTCACAGACCTGGACACACACTCACAGACCTGGACACACACTCACAGACCTGGACACACACTCACAGACCTGGACACACACTCACAGACCTGGACACACACTCACAGACCTGGACACACACTCACAGACCTGGACACACACTCACAGACCTGGACACACACTCACAGACCTGGACACACACTCACAGACCTGGACACACACTCACAGACCTGGACACACACTCACAGACCTGGACACACACTCACAGACCTGGACACACACTCACAGACCTGGACACACACTCACAGACCTGGACACACACTCACAGACCTGGACACACACTCACAGACCTGGACACACACTCACAGACCTGGACACACACTCACAGACCTGGACACACACTCACAGACCTGGACACACACTCACAGACCTGGACACACACTCACAGACCTGGACACACACTCACAGACCTGGACACACACTCACAGACCTGGACACACACTCACAGACCTGGACACACACTCACAGACCTGGACACACACTCACAGACCTGGACACACACTCACAGACCTGGACACACACTCACAGACCTGGACACACACTCACAGACCTGGACACACACTCACAGACCTGGACACACACTCACAGACCTGGACACACACTCACAGACCTGGACACACACTCACAGACCTGGACACACACTCACAGACCTGGACACACACTCACAGACCTGGACACACACTCACAGACCTGGACACACACTCACAGACCTGGACACACACTCACAGACCTGGACACACACTCACAGACCTGGACACACACTCACAGACCTGGACACACACTCACAGACCTGGACACACACTCACAGACCTGGACACACACTCACAGACCTGGACACACACTCACAGACCTGGACACACCCACACAGACCTATACACACACACACCCTCAGACCTATATACACACACACCCTCAGACCTATATACACACACACCCTCAGACCTATATACACACACACTCACAGACCTATATACACACACACTCACAGACCTATATACACACACACACCCTCAGACCTATATACACACACACACCCTCAGACCTATACACACACACACCCTCACAGACCCAGACACACCCTCACAGACCTATATACACACACACACCCTCAGACCTATACACACACACACCCTCACAGACCCAGACACACCCTCACAGACCTACATACACACACACCCTCACAGACCTATATACACACACACCCTCACAGACCTATATACACACACACCCTCACAGACCTATATACACACACACACCCTCACAGACCTATACACACACACACCCTCAGACCTATACACACACACACCCTCACAGACCTATACACACACACACCCTCACAGACCTATATACACACACACACCCTCACAGACCTATACACACACACCCTCACAGACCTATACACACACACACCCTCAGACCTATACACACACACACCCTCACAGACCTATACACACACACACCCTCAGACCTATACACACACACACCCTCACAGACCTATACACACACACACCCTCACAGACCTATATACACACACACACCCTCACAGACCTATATACACACACACCCTCACAGACCTATACACACACACCCTCACAGACCTATACACACACACCCTCACAGACCTATACACACACACCCTCACAGACCTATACACACACACCCTCACAGACCTATACACACACACACACCCTCACAGACCTATACACACACATACACCCTCACAGACCTATACACACACACACACCCTCACAGACCTATACACACACACACACCCTCACAGACCTATACACACACACCCTCACAGACCAATACACACACACCCTCACAGACCTATATACACACACACCCTCACAGACCTATATACACACACACCCTCACAGACCTATATACACACACACCCTCACAGACCTATATACACACACACCCTCACAGACCTATATACACACACACCCTCACAGACCTATATACACACACACACCCTCAGATCTATATACACACACACCCTCACATATACACACACACACCCTCACAGACCTATACACACACACCCTCACAGACCTATATACACACACACACCCTCACAGACCTATATACACACACCCTCACAGACCTATATACACACACACACCCTCACAGACCTATATACACACACCCTCACAGACCTATATACACACACCCTCACAGACCTATATACACACACCCTCACAGACCTATATACACACACCCTCACAGACCTATATACACACACCCTCACAGACCTATATACACACACCCTCACAGACCTATATACACACACCCTCACAGACCTATATACACACACACACCCTCACAGACCTATATACACACACACACCCTCACAGACCTATACACACACACACCCTCAGACCTATACACACACACACCCTCACAGACCTATAAACACACACCCTCACAGACCTATATACACACACACACCCTCACAGACCTATATACACACACACACCCTCACAGACCTATATACACACACACACCCTCACAGACCTATATACACACACACACCCTCACAGACCTATATACACACACACACCCTCACAGACCTATATACACACACCCTCACAGACCTATATACACACACCCTCACAGACCTATACACACACACACCCTCACAGACCTATACACACACACCCTCACAGACCTATATACACACACACACCCTCACAGACCTATACACACACACCCTCACAGACCTATATACACACACCCTCACAGACCTATACACACACACACCCTCACAGACCTATATACACACACACCCTCACAGACCTATATACACACACACACCCTCACAGACCTATATACACACACCCTCACAGACCTATATACACACACCCTCACAGACCTATACACACACACCCTCACAGACCTATACACACACACCCTCACAGACCTATACACACACACCCTCACAGACCTATACACACACACCCTCACAGACCTAGATACACACACACACCCTCACAGACCTATACACACACACACACCCTCACAGACCTATACACACACACACACCCTCACAGACCTATACACACACACCCTCACAGACCTATACACACACACCCTCACAGACCTATATACACACACACCCTCACAGACCTATATACACACACACCCTCACAGACCTATATACACACACACACCCTCAGATCTATATACACACACACCCTCACATATACACACACACACCCTCACAGACCTATACACACACACCCTCACAGACCTATATACACACACACACCCTCACAGACCTATATACACACACCCTCACAGACCTATATACACACACACACCCTCACAGACCTATATACACACACACACCCTCACAGACCTATATACACACACCCTCACAGACCTATATACACACACACACACCCTCACAGACCTATATACACACACCCTCACAGACCTATACACACACACCCTCACAGACCTATACACACACACCCTCACAGACCTATACACACACACCCTCACAGACCTATACACACACACCCTCACAGACCTATACACACACCCTCACAGACCTATACACACACACCCTCACAGACCTATACACACACACACACCCTCACAGACCTATACACACACACACACCCTCACAGACCTATACACACACACACACCCTCACAGACCTATACACACACACCCTCACAGACCTATATACACACACACCCTCACAGACCTATATACACACACACACCCTCAGATCTATATACACACACACCCTCACATATACACACACACACCCTCACAGACCTATACACACACACCCTCACAGACCTATATACACACACACACCCTCACAGACCTATATACACACACCCTCACAGACCTATATACACACACACACCCTCACAGACCTATATACACACACCCTCACAGACCTATATACACACACCCTCACAGACCTATATACACACACACACCCTCACAGACCTATATACACACACACACCCTCACAGACCTATACACACACACACCCTCACAGACCTATACACACACACACCCTCACAGACCTATATACACACACTCACAGACCTATATACACACACTCACAGACCTATACACACACACCCTCACAGACCTATACACACACACACACCCTCACAGACCTATACACACACACACACCCTCACAGACCTATACACACACACACACCCTCACAGACCTATATACACACACACACCCTCACAGACCTATACACACACACACACCCTCACAGACCTATACACACACACCCTCACAGACCTATATACACACACACCCTCACAGACCTATATACACACACACACCCTCAGATCTATATACACACACACCCTCACATATACACACACACACCCTCACAGACCTATACACACACACCCTCACAGACCTATATACACACACACACCCTCACAGACCTATATACACACACCCTCACAGACCTATATACACACACCCTCACAGACCTATATACACACACACACCCTCACAGACCTATATACACACACCCTCACAGACCTATATACACACACACACCCTCACAGACCTATATACACACACCCTCACAGACCTATATACACACACACACCCTCACAGACCTATACACACACACACCCTCACAGACCTATACACACACACACCCTCACAGACCTATATACACACACTCACAGACCTATATACACACACTCACAGACCTATATACACACACCCTCACAGACCTATACACACACACCCTCACAGACCTATATACACACACACACCCTCACAGACCTATATACACACACTCACAGACCTATATACACACACCCTCAGACCTATATACACACACACCCTCACAGACCTATACACACACACACCCTCACAGACCTATACACACACACACCCTCACAGACCTATACACACACACCCTCACAGACCTATACACACACCCTCACAGACCTATATACACACACCCTCACAGACCTATACACACACACCCTCACAGACCTATATACACACACACCCTCACAGACCTATACACACACACCCTCACAGACCTATATACACACACACCCTCACAGACCTATACACACACACACCCTCACAGACCTATACACACACACACCCTCACAGACCTATACACACACACACCCTCACAGACCTATACACACACACCCTCACAGACCTATATACACACACCCTCACAGACCTATACACATACACACCCTCACAGACCTATACACACACACACCCTCACAGACCTATACACACACACCCTCACAGACCTATATACACACACACCCTCACAGACCTATACACACACACACCCTCACAGACCTATACACACACACCCTCACAGACCTATATACACACACCCTCACAGACCTATACACACACACACCCTCACAGACCTATATACACACACCCTCACAGACCTATACACACACACACCCTCACAGACCTATATACACACACACCCTCACAGACCTATATACACACACACACCCTCACAGACCTACACATCCATTCATGGCCCTATCCCTATCCTGATTTTTCTTGTAATTTATGTACCTGTAGAATACTTTATTTCTTTTTAGATTCTGTGATTAAATTCAGAGTTCCTCTTTGCTTTCCTAACTGTTTTTGGTCCAGATCGAAGGGCAGCAGCAGCAGCATCAGTGAGGGACATGGTCACCATGGGTTACTAAAGGCCACAGCCCAGCAGCTGGGAGTCCAACACCCACCTGAGAGGCACCCTTCGCCAGGCTGTGTAACTCAGGCACAATGCTCTCCTCATAACTAAAGCCTCTTGTCCCAGAGATGCGTTCAGTGCACATGAGAGCTACTGAATGTCACGCACACACAACTGCTATTCAATAGCAAGGACCGGCCACTTCTTGGTGAATTAGTGAGATTATTCAAAAGGGCCAAAGTCTCCCAGCCTGCTCCGGCTGCTCCAACACTCACCTGTGCCGTGCCTTTAGGCCGTCTGGTGGTCTCAGACAGGTTACTGGCTTCCTGATCACTGTCCGGCCACATCGAATCATTCTCTTTCCCCGCTGTCTGGTTACTCTGTGCCAGTGCTCGCCGTGGTCTCCTGGGGACCTGCCAACACATTGGGATGATGTGAGTTCATCAGGAGGGGGGGGAGTGATACAACTTTGTTGTCTGGAGAAACTTGGGCTCCTGCTGGGCCTCAGAGGAAAAATCTGACATCAGGACCCCAGGTGGGGATCCCCACTGCCAGTCACTGCTGAGTGAGGCCGGCAGGGTGGGGGGGGGGGAGGGGATGGACAGGATTCGGCTCGGCTCGGCTGTGAAGCCCGTCAGCTGTCTCCATTAAACGGTTAGTTGACCGAGGGGCGACAGGGGCCGGTCGATTCATATTCCAGCACCGACGATTCATTTTGGAAAAGAGTGGTCCAGAACTAAGGGCAGGAGCAGCAGGTGAATCTGGGGCAGAGTGAGGGGCATCGTCGCCATGGGTTACCTTGGCTCAGTGGGTAACATTCTCGCCCGAGTCAGAAGATCGTGTGCTTAAGCCCCACTCGAGAGACTTGAGCCCATAATCCAGGCCGACACTCCAGTGCCAGTTCTGAGGGAGTGCTGCACTGTCAGAGGTGCCGTCTTTAGGATGAGATGTTAAACTGAGGCTCCATCTGCCCTCTCGGGTGGATGTGAAAGATCCTATGGCCACTATTCGAAGAGCAGGGGAGTTCTCCCAGTGCTCTGGGCCAATACTGATCACGACCAACATCACCAGAAAAATTATCTGGTCACTATCTCATTGCTGTTTGTGGGATCTTGCTGTGCGGAAATTAACTGTCACATTTCCTACATTACAACAGTGACCACATTTCGAAAGTACTTGATTGGCTGGAAAGCACTTTGGGAGGTTCACAGGTTGTGAAAGGCGCTCGAGATAAATTCAAGTTCCTTCTTTCTTTGACCAAAGGCCACGGGCCAGCTGCTGCGGGTCCAGCACCCACCTGTGGGGCGCCCTGTGCCACACTCAGTGATTTGGGCAAAGGGCTCGGTTCTTGCTGCCTGGCAGAATTCCTCTTCCCCACAGCTGCTTTCTTCTCCACCAGCGCATGTCTTGGCCTCTTGGACAGCTGCAAACACATCAGGATGACAAGCAGAACATCAACACCAGCCTGACAACTCTCTGAGATCTCTGCGCCCCTCCAATTCTGGCCTCTTGTGCATTCCCCTGTCCATTCACCCACCATTGGCGGCCGTGCCTTCAGCCGTCTCGGCCCGAAGCTCTGGAATTCCCTCTCTGAACCTGTCCACCGCTCTCTCTCCTCTTTTAAGACCCTCCTTAAAACCTCTCTTTGACCAGGTTTTTAGTTATCCCTCCTAATATCTCCTTCTGTGGGTCGGTGACAATGTTTGTCTGATCAGGCTCCTGTGCTTTTGAAAGGGACGGGGACAGTACTTGAGAGTGAACAGTTTACAATGTTAGCAATATGGGAGCCCTGGAATGGAAGTTGGGCAGTCAGTTTAGTGGGTGCGCGATCAAAGCAACAATGAGGAAGGTCTCATGGACAAGAGGAGCTCGAGGAGGGCATTGGGGTGGGGATGATGAGTCAGGCTGGAAACGAGAGACACACAGGATCAGGGTGAGGGCAGAGGGGAGCTTCAAAGGTAGGAAAAGGGATCATGGAAGCAGCAAAGGCAGCTGAACAAAGAAATCATGAACTCCGCACACTGGTTGGAGTTGAAGGTGGAGGGGAAAGGGGTTCAAAGGAGATAGTTGGTAATGGAGAAGAGAAGCCAGGGGTTATCCTTGCTGTCCAAGATGCTCCTGGAGCAATGGCAATTTTGGCAGAGGAGAGGCCACAGGTTATAGAACACGAAATACTCACCCTGGTGCAACAGGTGGGGGCTGAGGCATAATGTGAAAGAGGGAGCTTTACTCTGTATCTAACCCTGTACCTGCCCTGGGAGTGTTTGATGGGACAGTGTGGAGGGAGCTTTACTCTGTATCTAACCCTGCACCTGCCCTGGGAGTGTTTGATGGGACAGTGTAGAGGGAGCTTTACTCTGTATCAAACCCTGCACCTGCCCTGGGAGTGTTTGATGGGACAGTGCAGAGGGAGCTTTAGTCTGTATCTAACCCTGTACCTGCCCTGGGAGTGTTTGATGGGACAGTGTAGAGGGAGCTTTACTCTGTATCTAACCCGTGCTGTACCTGCCCTGGGAGTGTTTGATGGGACAGTGGAGAGGGAGCTTTACTCTGTATCGAACCCTGTACCTGCCCTGGGAGTGTTTGATGGGACAGTGGAGAGGGAGCTTTACTCTGTATCTAACCCGTGCTGGACCTGCCCTGGGAGTGTTTGATGGGACAGTGGAGAGGGAGCTTTACTCTGTATCTAACCCGTGCTGTACCTGCCCTGGGAGAGTTTGATGGGACAGTGTAGAGGGAGCTTTACTCTGCATCTAACCCTGTACCTGCCCTGGGAGTGTTTGATGGGACAGTGGAGAGGGAGCTTTACTCTGTATCCAACCCGTGCTGGACCTGCCCTGGGAGTGTTTGATGGGACAGTGGAGAGGGAGCTTTACTCTGTATCTAACCCGTGCTGCACCTGCCCTGGGAGAGTTTGATGGGACAGTGTAGAGGGAGCTTTACTCTGTATCTAACCCTGTACCTGCCCTGGGAGGGTTTGATGGGACAGTGCAGAGGGAGCTTTACTCTGCATCTAACCCTGTACCTGCCCTGGGAGTGTTTGATGGGACAGTGTAGAGGGAGCTTTACTCTGTATCTAACCCGTGCTGTACCTGCCCTGGGAGAGTTTGATGGGACAGTGTAGAGGGAGCTTTACTCTGTATCTAACCCTGTACCTGTCCCTGGGAGTGTTTGATGGGACAGTGCAGAGGGAGCATTACTCTGTATCTAACCCTGCACCTGCCCTGGGAGTGTTTGATGGGACAGTGTAGAGGGAGCTTTATTCTGTATCTAACCCTGCACCTGCCCTGGGAGTGTTTGATGGGACAGTGCAGAGGGAGCTTTACTCTGCATCTAACCCTGTACCTGCCCTGGGAGTGTTTGATGGGACAGTGTAGAGGGAGCTTTACTCTGCATCTAACCCGTGCTGTACCTGCCCTGGGAGAGTTTGATGGGACAGTGTAGAGGGAGCTTTACTCTGTATCTAACCCTGTACCTGTCCCTGGGAGTGTTTGATGGGACAGTGCAGAGGGAGCATTACTCTGTATCTAACCCTGCACCTGCCCTGGGAGTGTTTGATGGGACAGTGTAGATGGAGCTTTATTCTGTATCTAACCCTGCACCTGCCCTGGGAGTGTTTGATGGGACAGTGCAGAGGGAGCTTTACTCTGCATCGAACCCTGCACCTGCCCTGGGAGTGTTTGATGGGACAGTGTGGAGGGAGCTTTACTCTGTTTCGAACCAGTGCTGTACCTGCCCTGGGAGTGTTTGATGGGACAATGCAGAGGGAGCTTTACTCTATATCTAACCCGTGCTGTAGCTGCCCTGGGAGTGTTTGATGGGAGAGTGCAGAGGGAGCTTTACTCTGTATCTAACCCTGTAACTGACCCTGGGAGTGTTTGATGGGACAGTGCAGAGGGAGCTTTACTCTGTATCCAACGCTGTCCCAGCCCTGGGAGTGTTTGATGGGACAGTGTAAAGGGAGCTTTACTCTGTATCTAATCCTGTACCAGCCCTGGGAGTGTTTGATGGGACAGTGTAGAGGGAGCTTTAATCTGTATCGAATCCATGCTGTACCTGCCCTGGGAGTGTTTGATGGGACAGTGTCGAGGGAGCTTTACTCTGTATCTAACCTGTGCTGCACCTGTCCTGGGAGTGTTTGATGGGACAGTGCAGAGGGAGCTTTACTCTTTCTGCTGCACCCATAACCCAGGTCAGTTACATGAGTTATACACATTAGTTTATACACAGGTTGTATCTCGACACCTGTTGAACATACCCCCTCTCTCCCCACTGTACCCCCACTCCTGAACATGCCCTCTCTCCCCACTGTATCCCTACTCCTGAACATGCCCCCCTCTCCCCACTGTCCCCCTACTCCTGAACATGCCCTCTCTCTCCCCACTGTCCCCCTACTCCTGAACATGCCCTCTCTCCCCACTGTACCCCAACTCCTGAACATGCCCTCTCTCCCCACTGTATCCCTACTCCTGAACATGTCCCCTCTCTCCCCACTGTATCCCAACTCCTGAACATGCCCCCTCTCTCCCCACTGTACCCCCACTCCTGAACATGTCCCCTCTCTCCCCACTGTACCCCTACTCCTGAACATGCCCCCTCTCTCCCCACTGTCCCCCCACTCCTGAACATGCCCCCTCTGCCCCCACTGTACCCCTACTCCTGAACATGCCCCCTCTCTCCCCACTGTACCCCTACTCCTGAACATGTCCCCTCTCTCCCCACTGTCCCCCCACTCCTGAACATGCCCCCTCTCTCCCCACTGTACCCCTACTCCTGAACATGCCCCCTCTCTCCCCACTGTCCCCCCACTCCTGAACATGCCCTCTCTCCCCACTGTATCCCTACTCCTGAACATGTCCCCTCTCTCCCCACTGTACCCCTACTCCTGAACATGCCCTCTCCCTCCCCACTGTACCCCTACTCCTGAACATGTCCCCTCTCTCCCCACTGTATCCCTACTCCTGAACATGTCCCCTCTCTCCCCACTGTACCCCTACTCTTGAACATGCCCCCTCTCTCCCCACTGCACCCCTACTCCTGAACATGCCCCCTCTCCCCACTGTACGCGTACTGCTGAACATGCCCCCTCTGTCCCCCTACTCCTGAACATGCCCTCTCTCTCCCCACTGTCCCCCTACTCCTGAACATGCACCCTCTCTCCCCACTGTATCCCGACTCCTGAACATGCCCTCTCTCTCCCCACTGTATCCCTACTCCTGAACATGCCCCCTCTCTCCCCACTGTACCCCTACTCCTGAACATGTCCCCTCTCTCCCCACTGTACCCCTACTCCTGAACATGCCCCCTCTCCCCACTGTCCCCCCACTCCTGAACATGCCCCCTCTCTCCCCACTGTACCCCTACTCCTGAACATGTGCCCTCTCTCCCCACTGTCCCCCTACTCCTGAACATGCCCTCTCTCCCCACTGTACCCCTACTCCGGAACATGCCCCCTCTCTCCCCACTGTACCCCTACTCCTGAACATGCCCCCTCTCTCCCCACTGTATCCCTACTCCTGAACATGCCCTCTCTCTCCTCACTGTATCCCTACTCCTGAACATGCCCCCTCTCTCCCCACTGCACCCCTACTCCTGAACATGTCCCCTCTCTCCCCACTGTCCCCCGACTCCTGAACATGCCCTCTCTCCCCACTATACCCCTACTCCTGAACCTGCCCTCTCCCTCCCCACTGTACCCCCACTCCTGAACATGCCCCCTCTCTCCCAACTGTATCCCCACTCCTGAACATGCCCCCTCTCTCCCCACTGTATCCCTACTCCTGAACATGTCCCCTCTCTCCCCACTGTACCCCAACTCCTGAACATGCCCCCTCTCTCCCCACTGTACCCCTACTCCTGAACATGTCCCCTCTCTCCCCACTGTACCCCTACTCCTGAACATGCCCTCTCTCCCCACTGTATCCCTAGTCCTGAACATGTCCCCTCTCTCCCCACTGTACCCCGACTCCTGAACATGTCCCCTCTCTCCCCACTGTATCCCTACTCCTGAACATGTCCCCTCTCTCCCCACTGTACCCCTACTCCTGAACATGCCCCCTCTCTCCCCACTGTACCCCTACTCCTGAACATGCCCCCTCTCTCCCCACTGTACCCCGACTCCTGAACATGCCCTCTCTCCCCACTGTATCCCTACTCCTGAACATGCCCTCTCTCCCCACTGTATCCCTACTCCTGAACATGTCCCCTCTCTCCCCACTGTATCCCTACTCCTGAACATGCCCTCTCTCTCCTCACTGTACCCCTACTCCTGAACATGCCCTCTCTCCACATTGTACCCCGACTCCTGAACATGCCCCCTCTCTCCCCACTGTACCCCGACTCCTGAACATGTCCCATCTCTCCCGACTGAATCCCTACTCCTGAAAATGCCCCCTCTCCCCACTGTACCCGAATTCTGAACATGTCCCCTCTCTCCCCACTGTTGCCCCTTGTCCTGAACATGCCCCCTCTCTCCCCACTGTACGACTCCTGAACATGCCCCCTCTCCCCACTGTACCCCTACTCCTGAACATTTCCCCCCTCTCCCCACTGTACCCCTACACCTGAACATGCCCTCTCTCTCCCCATTGTATCCCTACTCCTGAACATGTCCCCCCTCTCCCCACTGTATCCCGACTGCTGAACATGCCCTCTCTCTCCCCACTGTACCCCTACTCCTGAACATGCCCTCTCTCCCCACTGTACCCCTACTCCTGAACCTGCCCTCTCCCTCCCCACTGTATCCCCACTCCTGAACATGCCCCCTCTCTCCCCACTGCACCCCGACTCCTGAACATGTCCCCTCTCTCCCCACTGTCCCCCTACTCCTGAACATGCGCTCCCTCCCCACTGTACCCCTACTCCTGAACATGCCCCCTCTCCCCACTGTACCCCTACTCCTGAACATGTCCCCTCTCTCCCCACGATACCCCGACTCCTGAACATGCCCCCTCTGTCCCCCTACTCCTGAACATGCCCCCTCTCCCCACTGTCCCCCTACTCCTGAACATGCCCTCTCTCCCCACTGCACCCCTACTCCTGAACATGCCCTCTCTCCCCACTATACCCCTACTCCTGAACCTGCCCTCTCCCTCCCCACTGTACCCCCACTCCTGAACATGCCCCCTCTCTCCCCACTGTACCCCTACTCCTGAACATGCCCTCTCTCTCCCCACTGTACCCCTACTCCTGAACATGCCCCCTCTCTCTCCACTGTACCCCGACTCCTGAACATGCCCCCTCTCTCCCCACTGAACACCTACTCCTGAACATGCCCCCTCTCCCCACTGTACCCCGACTCCTGAACATGTCCCCTCTCTCCTCACTGTCCCCCGACTCCTGAACTTGCCCTCTCTCCCCACTGTACCCCTACTCCTGAACATGTCCCCTCTCTCCCCACTGTACCCCTACTCCTGAACATGCCCTCTCCCTCCCCACTGTACCCCGACTCCTGAACATGCCCCCTCTGTCCCCCAACTCCTGAACATGCCCCCTCTCCCCACTGTATCCCTACACCTGAACATGCCCCCTCTCTCCCCACTGTACCCCTACTCCTGAACATGCCCCCCTCTCCCCACTGTACCCCTACTCCTGAACATGCCCCCCTCTCCCCACTGTACCCCTACTCCTGAACATGCCCCCTCTCTCCCCATTGTACCCCTACTCCTGAACATGCCCTCTCTTCCCACTGTACCCCTACTCCTGAACATGCCCTCTCTCCCCACTGTCCCCCTACTCCTGAACATGCCCTCTCTCCCCACTGCACCCCTACTCCTGAACATGCCCTCTCTCCCCACTATACCCCTACTCCTGAACCTGCCCTCTCCCTCCCCACTGTACCCCCACTCCTGAACATGCCCCCTCTCTCCCCACTGTACCCCTACTCCTGAACATGCCCTCTCTCTCCCCACTGTACCCCTACTCCTGAACATGCCCCCTCTCTCTCCACTGTACCCCGACTCCTGAACATGCCCCCTCTCTCCCCACTGAACACCTACTCCTGAACATGCCCCCTCTCCCCACTGTACCCCGACTCCTGAACATGTCCCCTCTCTCCTCACTGTCCCCCGACTCCTGAACTTGCCCTCTCTCCCCACTGTACCCCTACTCCTGAACATGTCCCCTCTCTCCCCACTGTACCCCTACTCCTGAACATGCCCTCTCCCTCCCCACTGTACCCCGACTCCTGAACATGCCCCCTCTGTCCCCCAACTCCTGAACATGCCCCCTCTCCCCACTGTATCCCTACACCTGAACATGCCCCCTCTCTCCCCACTGTACCCCTACTCCTGAACATGCCCCCCTCTCCCCACTGTACCCCTACTCCTGAACATGCCCCCCTCTCCCCACTGTACCCCTACTCCTGAACATGCCCCCTCTCTCCCCATTGTACCCCTACTCCTGAACATGCCCTCTCTTCCCACTGTACCCCTACTCCTGAACATGCCCTCTCTCCCCACTGTATCCCTACTCCTGAACATGCCCTCTCTCCCCACTGTACCCCTACTCCTGAACATGCCCCCTCTCTCCCCACTGTACCCCTACTCCTGAACATGCCCTCTCTCTCCCCACTGTATCCCTACTCCTGAACATGCCCCCTCTCTCCCCATTGTACTCCTACTCCTGAACATGCCCCCTCTCTCCCCACTGTACCCCTACTCCTGAACATGCCCCCTCTCTCCCCACTGTACCCCTACTCCTGAACATGCCCCCTCTCTCCCCACTGTATCCCTACTCCTGAACATGCCCCCTCTCTCCCCACAGTACCCCTACACCTGAACATGCCCTCTCTACCCACTGTACCCCTACTCCTGAACATGCCCTCTCTCTCCCCACTGTACCCCTACTCCTGAACATGCCCCCTCTCTCCCCACTGTATCCCTACTCCTGAACATGCCCTCTCTCTCCCCACTGTACCCCTACTCCTGAACATGCCCCCTCTCTCCTCACTGTACCCCTACTCCTGAACATGCCCTCTCTCTCCCCACTGTACCCCTACTCCTGAACATGCCCCCTCTCTCCTCACTGTACCCCTACTCCTGAACATGTCCCCTCTCTCCCCACTGTACCCCTACTCCTGAACATGCCCCCTCTCTCCTCACTGTACCCCTACTCCTGAACATGCCCCCTCTCTCCCCACTGTATCCCTGCTCCTGAACATGTCCCCTCTCTCCTCACTGCCCCCCTACTCCTGAACATGCCCCCTCTCTCCGCACTGTACCCCTACTCCTGAACATGCCCCCTCTCTCCTCACTGTACCCCTACTCCTGAACATGTCCCCTCTCTCCCCACTGTCCCCCTATTCATGAACATGTCCCCTCTCTCCCCACTGTCCCCCTACTCCTGAACATGCCCCCTCTCTCCCCACTGTATCCCTACTCCTGAACATGCCCTCTCTCTCCCCACTGTACCCCTACTCCTGAACATGCCCTCTCTCTCCCCACTGTACCCCTACTCCTGAACATGCCCTCTCTCCCCACTGTACCCCTACTCCTGAACATGCCCTCTCTCTCCCCACTGTACCCCTACTCCTGAACATGCCCCCTCTCTCCCCACTGTACCCCTACTCCTGAACATGCCCCCTCTCTCCTCACTGTACCCCTACTCCTGAACATGCCCCCCCTCTCCCCACTGTACCCCTACTCCTGAACATGCCGTCTCGGCCCACTCCACAACACCTTCTCCGTCACTGCTCTACATCGTTCCCACCTCTGAGAACAAGCTCGACACCAACCAACAGTTCACAAGGTGCCGCTCCCGATCCACTTACGGGGGCCCTCCGCGGAGCAGAGGCCATTTGCTTCCTCCCTTTCTTCAACGTCTCCTCGAAGTCACTCCCTGTGTCAGCCTCCGATTCCGACCCACTTTCTTCATCGCTGGGAGAAAGCAGGAAGGGTGTTAGATCCTGAGGAATCAGTGCCCACATCCAGCACAGTACATACACTGTTCCAGATGGAGGAGGACTGTTGCGCTGGTGGTGGGTCACACAGCTTTCAGAGTCCCTGGGCAGGCACCTGCATTTCTCCTCAATTGAGTTCAGAAAAATCTTGGCCACTGGCGACCTCAGCAAAGCCGAGTGTTGACATTCCTCAGACAATCGACTGGGTAAATTTCCTGCCCCACTCTTGGTCTAAGTTATTTCTGTTCTCTCCTACCACACCCTCCCATTTCTGGTTTCCTCAAGGCAGACAGCATTCTCACTCACTGCCTCGCGTCAATTATATCTCTCACTCACTGGCTTTTAAAAAAAATTCGTTCATGGGATGTGGGCGTCGCTGGCGAGGCCGGCATTTATTGCCCATCCCTAATAGCCCTTGAGAAGGTGGTGGTGAGCCGCCTTCTTGAACCACTGCAGTCCGTGTGGTGAAGGTTCTCCCACAGTGTTGTTCGGGAGGGAGTTCCAGGATTTTGACCCAGCGACGATGAAGGAACGGCGATATATTTCCAAGTCGGGATGGTGTGTGACTTGGAGGGGAACGTGCAGGTGGTGTTGTTCCCATGTGCCTGTCCTTCTAGGTGGTAGAGGTCGCGGGTTTGGGAGGTGCTGTCAAATAAGCCTTGGCAAGTTGCTGCAGTGCATCCTGTGGATGGTACACACTACAGCCACTGTGCGCCGGTGGTGAAGGGAGTGAATGTTTAGGGTGGTGGATGGGGTGCCAATCAAGCGGGCTGCTTTATCTTGGATGGTGTCGAGCTTCTTGAGTGTTGTTGGAGCAGCACTCATCCAGGCAAGTGGAGAGTATTCCATCACACTCCTGACTTGTGCCTTGTAGATGGTGGAAAGGCTTTGAGGAATCAGGTGGTGAGTCACTCGCCGCAGAATACCCAGCCTCTGACCTGCTCTTGTAGCCACAGTATTTATATGGCTGGTCCAGTTAAGTTTCTGGTCAATGGTGACCCCCAGGATGATGTTGGTGGAGGATTCGGCGATGGTAACTTGCACTTGTCTGGCGCGAATGTTACTTGCCACTTATCAGCCCAAGCCTGGATGTTGTCCAGGTCTTGCTGCATGCGGGCTCGGACTGCTTCATTATTTGAGGGGTTGCAAATGTAACTGAACACTGTGTAATCATCAGCGAACATCCCCATTTCTGACCTTATGATGGAGGGAAGGTCATTGATGAAGCAGCTGAAGATGGTTCGGCCCAGGACACTGCCCTGAGGAACCCCTGCAGCAATGTCCTGGGGCTTATTTGATTGGCCTCCAACAACCACTCCCATCTTCCTTTGTGCTAGGTATGACTCCAGCCACTGGAGAGTTTTCCCCCGATTCCCATTGACTTCAATTTTAATAGGGCTCCTTGGTGCCACACTCGGTCAAATGCTGCCTTGATGTCAAGGGCAGTCACTCTCACCTCACCTCTGGAATTCAGCTCTTTTGTCCATGTTTGGACCAAGGCTGTAATGAGGTCTGGAGCCGAGTGGTCCTGGCAGAACCCAAACTGAGCATCGGTGAGCAGGTTATTGGTGAGTAAGTGCCGCTTGATAGCAGTGTCGACGACACCTTCTATCACTTTGCTGATGATTGAGAGTAGACTGATGGGGCGGTAATTGGCCGGTTTGGATTTGTCCTGCTTTTTGTGGACGGGACATACCTGGGCAATTTTCCACATTGTCGGGTAGATGCCAGTGTTGTTGCTGTACTGGAACAGTTTGGCTCGAGGTGCAGCTAGTTCTGGAGCACAAGTCTTCAGCACTACAGCCAGGATGTTGTCAGGGCCCATAGCCTTTGCTGTATCCAGTGCACTCAGCCGTTTCTTGATATCACGAGGAGTGAATCGAATTGGCTGAAGACTGGCTTCTCTGATGGTGGGGATATCGGGAGGAGGCCGAGATGGATCATCCACTCGGCACTTCTGGCTGAAGATGGCTGGACTCCACCATCATTGAGGATGGGGATGTTTGCAGAGCCTCCTCCTCCCGTTAGTTGTTTAATTGTCCACCACCATTCACTACTGGATGTGGCAGGACTGCAGAGCTTTGATCTGATTCGTTCGTTGTGGAATTGCTTAGCTCTGTCTATAGCATGTTGCTTCCCCTGTTTAGCATGCATGTAGCCCTGAGTTGCAGCTTCGCCAGGCTGGCACCTCATTTTTTGGTACGCCTGGTGCTGCTCCTGGCATGCTCTTCTACACTCCTCATTGAACCTGGGTTGATCCCCTGGCTTGTTGGTAATGGTAGAGTGAGGAATATGCCAGGCCATGAGGTTACAGATTGTGCTGGAATACAATTCTGCTGCTGCTGATGGCCCACAGCGCCTCATGGATACCCAGTTTTGAGCTGCTCGATCTGTTCTGAATCTGTCCCATTTAGCACGGTGGTAGTGCCACACAGCACGATGGATGGTGTCCTCAGTGTGAAGACGGGACTTCGTCTCCACAAGGACTGTGCGGTGGTCACTCCTACCAATGCTGTCATGGACAGATGGATCGATTGCATCGGCTTGCACCGAATATATCTCTCACTCACTGGCATTTACCGATTATCTCTAACTCACTGGCTTGTGTCCATTATATCTCTCATTCACTGGCTTGTGTCCATTATATCTCACTCACTGCCTTGTGTCCATTCTATCTCTCACTCACTGCCTTGTGTCCATTATATCTCTCACTCACTGCCTTGTGTCCATTATATCTCTCACTCACTGCCTTGTGTCCATTATATCTCTCACTCACTGCCTTGTGTCCATTCTATCTCTCACTCACTGCCTTGTATCCATTATATCTCTCACTCACTGCCTTGTATCCATTATATCTCTCACTCACTGCCTTGTGTCCATTATATCTCTCACTCACTGCCTTGTGTCCATTATATCTCTCACTCACTGCCTTGTGTCCATTATATCTCTCACTCACTGCCTTGTGTCCATTATATCTCTCACTCACTGGCTTGTGTCCATTATATCTCTCACTCACTGGCTTGTGTCCATTATATCTCTCACTCACTGCCTTGTGTCCATTATATCTCTCACTCACTGCCTTGTGTCCATTATATCTCTCACTCACTGCCTTGTGTCCATTATATCTCTCACTCACTGCCTTGTGTCCATTATATCTCTCACTCACTGCCTTGTGTCCATTATATCTCTCATTCACTGCCTTGTGTCCATTATATCTCTCATTCACTGCCTTGTGTCCATTATATCTCTCACTCACTGGCTTGTATCCATTATATCTCTCACTCACTGCATTGTGTCCATTATATCTCTCACTCACTGGCTTGTGTCCATTATATCTCTCACTCACTGCCTTGTGTCCATTATATCTCTCACTCACTGCCTTGTGTCCATTATATCTCTCATTCACTGCCTTGTGTCCATTATATCTCTCACTCACTGCCTTGTGTCCATTATATCTCTCACTCACTGCCTTGTGTCCATTATATCTCACTCACTGCCTTGTGTCCATTATATCTCTCACTCACTGCCTTGTATCCATTATATCTCTCATTCACTGGCTTGTGTCCATTATATCTCTCACTCACTGGCTTGTGTCCATTATATCTCTCACTCACTGGCTTGTGTCCATTATATCTCTCACTCACTGCCTTGTGTCCATTATATCTCTCACTCACTGGCTTGTGTCCATTCTATCTCTCACTCACTGGCTTGTGTCCATTATATCTCACTCACTGGCTTGTGTCCATTATATCTCACTCACTGCCTTGTGTCCATTATATCTCTCACTCACTGCCTTGTGTCCATTATATCTCTCACTCACTGCCTTGTGTCCATTATATCTCTCACTCACTGGCTTGTGTCCATTATATCTCTCACTCACTGCCTTGTGTCCATTATATCTCTCACTCACTGCCTTGTGTCCATTATATCTCTCACTCACTGCCTTGTGTCCATTATATCTCTCACTCACTGCCTTGTGTCCATTATATCTCTCACTCACTGCCTTGTGTCCATTATATCTCTCACTCACTGGCTTGTGTCCATTATATCTCTCACTCACTGGCTTGTGTCCATGAGATCTCTCACTCACTGCCTTGTGTCCATTATATCTCTCACTCACTGCCTTGTGTCCATTATATCTCTCACTCACTGCCTTGTGTCCATTATATCTCTCACTCACTGCCTTGTATCCATTATATCTCTCACTCACTGCCTTGTATCCATTATATCTCTCACTCACTGCCTTGTGTCCATTATATCTCTCACTCACTGCCTTGTGTCCATTATATCTCTCACTCACTGCCTTGTGTCCATTATATCTCTCACTCACTGCCTTGTATCCATTATATCTCTCACTCACTGCCTTGTGTCCATTATATCTCTCACTCACTGCCTTGTGTCCATTATATCTCTCACTCACTGGCTTGTGTCCATTATATCTCTCACTCACTGGCTTGTGTCCATTATATCTCACTCACTGGCTTGTGTCCATTATATCTCTCACTCACAGCCTTGTGTCCATTATATCTCTCACTCACTGGCTTGTGTCCATTATATCTCTCACTCACTGGCTTGTGTCCATTATATCTCACTCACTGGCTTGTGTCCATTATATCTCTCACTCACTGCCTTGTGTCCATTATATCTCTCACTCACTGGCTTGTGTCCATTATATCTCTCACTCACTGCCTTGTGTCCATTATATCTCACTCACTGGCTTGTGTCCATTATATCTCTCACTCACTGCCTTGTGTCCATTATATCTCACTCACTGCCTTGTGTCCATTATATCTCTCACTCACTGCCTTGTGTCCATTATATCTCTCACTCACTGCCTTGTGTCCATTATATCTCTCACTCACTGCCTTGTGTCCATTATATCTCTCACTCACTGGCTTGTGTCCATTATATCTCTCACTCACTGGCTTGTGTCCATTACATCTCTCACTCACTGGCTTGTACCGATAATATTTCTTGTTGCCTCCAGCCCCTCCGCAGTGACAACTTACTCTGAGTCAGGGTCCTGTCCAGCCAGCAACTCTGCGACTTCCTCCCCTCGGAAGTAGGTAGGGCTGGAAAACTGCGACCCTGAGCCCCTCAGACCACTCTGCGGAGACGAGGACACGGGCCCCTCGGAGCTGGGGGAGCCTTTCTTCGACCTCAACACCGGCATGACTGTAACAACTGGAAAACAAAGAGAAACCCTGTCACGTACATATGGGGAAGGAGGGGGAGGGCTGGTCTGTGCCTCTGTCTCTCTCCCTCAGCCCCTCTCTCTTTCCCTCCCTTGCTGCATGACCATCTCTCCCTCTCTCTCGGGTCTGTCGGGGTCTCCCTCTCTTCCTTCCTCCCTCGAGGTATGTCGGGGTCTCTCTCCCTCCCTCTCCCGTTACCCCGCTCTCCCGTGACCCCGCTCTCCCTCTCTCCCCCGTCACCCCGCTCTCCCCCGTCACCCCGCTCTCCCCCGTCACCCCGCTCTCTCTCTCGCTCCTCCCCCTCTCCAGTTACTCCGCTCTCTCTCTCTCTCTCTCTCTTCCCCTCTCCCGTTACCCCGCTCTCTCTCCCATTACCCCGCTCTCTCTCTCCCCCTCCCTCTCTCGTTACCTACTCTCTCTCTCTCTCCCATTACCCCGCTTTCTCTCTCTCTCTCTCTCTCTCTCTCTCTCCCCCTCTCTCTCTCTCTCTCTCTCTCGTTACCTACTCTCTCTCTCTCTCTCCCATTACCCCGCTTTCTCTCTCTCTCTCTCTCTCCCCCTCTCTCATTACCCCGCTCTCTCTCTCTCTCTCTCTCCCCCTCTCCAGTTACCCCGCTCTCTCTCTCTCTCTCTCTCTCTTCCCCTCCCCAGTAACCCCGCTCTGTCTCTCTCTCTCTCTCTCCCCCCCACCTCCCATTACCCCGCTCTCTCTCTCCCTCTCCCCCTCTCCAGTTACCCCGGTCTCTCTCTCTCCCCCTCTCCCGTTACGCCGCTCTCTCTCTCCCCATCTCCCGTTACTCCGCTCTCTCTCTCCCCATCTCCCGTTACTCCGCTCTCTCTCTCCCCATCTCCCGTTACTCCGCTCTCTCTCTCCCCATCTCCTTTTAGCCCGCTCTCTCTCTCCCCATCTCCCGTTAGCCCGCTCTCTCTGCCTCCCTCCCTGTCCCGTTAGCCCGCTCTCTCTCTCCCCTCCCATTAGCATTCTCTCTCTCTCTCTCCCCCCCTCTCCGTTACTGCGCTCTCTCTCCCCATCTCCCGTTACTCTGCTCTCTCTCCCTATCTCCCGTTAGCCCGCTCTCTCTCCCTATCTCCCTCTCCCTTTACCCCGCTCTCTCTGCCTCCCTCCCTCCCCCGTTACCCCGCTCTCTCTCTCTCTCCGCTCTCTCTCCCCCCCTCTCCTGTTACCCCGCTCTCTCTCTTCCCCCCCCCTCTCCCGTTACCCCGCTCTCTCTCTTCCCCCCCTCTCCCGTTACCCCGCTCTCTCTCTCTCCCCCCCCCTCCCGTTACCCCGCTCTCTCTCTCTTCCTCTCCAGTTACTCCGCTCTCTCTCGCTCTCTCTTCCCCTCTCCTGTGACCCCGCTCTCTCTCTCCCCCATTACCCCGCTCTCTCTCTCTCCCCCTCTCCAGTTACCCCACTCTCTCTCTCTCTCTCTCTCCCCCTCCCCAGTTACACCGCGCTCTCTCTCTCTCTCCCCCCCCACCTCCCATTACCCCGCTCCCTCTCTCTCCCCCTCGCCCATTACCCTGCTCTCTCTTTCTCCCTCTCTCCAGTTACCCCGCGCTCTCTCTCCCCCCACCTCCCGTAACCCCGCGCTCTCTCTCTCCCCCTCTCCAGTTACCCCGCGCTCTCTCTCTCTCTCTTCCCCCTCTCCAGTTACCCCGCTCTCTCTCTCCACCCCTCTTCAGTTACCCCGCTCTCTCTCTCCCTCTCCCGTTACCCCGCTCTCTCTCTCTCCCCCTCTCCCGTTACTCCGCTCTCTCTCTCCCCATCTCCCGTTACCCCGCTCACTCTCCCCATCTCGTTACCCTGCTCTCTCTCTCCCCATCTCCCGTTACCCCGCTCTCTCTCTCCCCATCTCCCATTACCCCGCTCTCTCTCTCCCCATCTCCCGTTAGCCCGCTCTCTCTGCCTCCCTCCCTGTCCCGTTAGCCCGCTCTCTCTCTACCCTCCCATTAGCATTCTCTCTCTCTCTTCCCCCCTCTCCGTTACCGCGCTCTCTCTCCCCATCTCCCGTTACTCTGCTCTCTCCCTATCTCCCGTTTGCCCGCTCTCTCTGCCTCCCTCCCTCTCCCTTTACCCCGCTCTCTCTGCCTGCCTCCCTCCCTCTCCTGTTACCCCGCTCTCTCCCTCCCCCCCTCCCGTTACCCCGCTCTCTCACCCCTCCCGTTACCCCGCTCTCTCTCACTCCTCCCGTTAGCATTCTCTCTCTCTCTCTCCCTCTCCCTCTCCTGTTACCCCGCTCTCTCCCTCCCTCCCTCCCGTTAACCCGCTCTCTCTCTCCCTCCCCCACTCCCGTTAACCCGCTCTCTCTCCCTCCCACCTCCCGTTAGCCCGCTCTCTCTCCCCCTCTCCCGTGACCCCGCTCTCTCTCCCCCTCTCCCGTTACCCCGCTCTCTCTCTCTTCCCCTCTCCCGTTACCCCACTCTCTCTCTCTTCCCCTCTCCCGTTACCCCGCTCTCTCTCTCTTCCTCTCTCCCGTTACCCCGCTCTCTCTCTCTTCCTCTCTCCCGTTACTCCGCGCTCTCTCCCCATCTCCCGTTATTCCGCTCTCTCTTGCCCCATCTCCCGTGACTCCGCTCTCTCTCGCCCCATCTCCCGTTACTCCGCTCTCTCTCGCCCCATCTCCCGTTACCCCGCTCTCTCTCGCCCCATCTCCCGTTACCCCGCTCTCTCTTTCCCTCTCCCGTTACCCCTCTCTCTCCCCTCTCCCCATCTCCCGTTACTCTGCTCTCTCTCCCCATCTCCCGTTACCCCTCTCTCCCCATCTCCCGTTACTCTGCTCTCTCTCCCCATCTCCCGTTACCCCTCTCTCTCCCCTCTCCCGTTACTCTGCTCTCTCTCCCCATCTCCCGTTACCCCTCTCTCTCCCCTCTCCCCATCTCCCGTTACTCTGCTCTCTCCCCCCATCTCCCGTTACCCCTCTCTCTCCCCATCTCCCGTTACTCTGTTCTCTCTCCCCATCTCCCGTTACCCCGCTCTCTCTGCCTCCCTCCCTCTCTCTTCCCCTCTCCCGTTACCCCGCGCTCTCTCTCACTTTCCCCCCCCTCCCGTTACCCCGCTCACTCTCTCCCCCCCTCCCGTTACCCCGCTCTCTCTCTCTCCCCATTACCTCACTCTCTCTCTCCCCCATTACCTCACTCTCTCTCTCCCCCATTACCTCACTCTCTCTCCCCCATTACCTCACTCTCTCTCTCCCCCATTACCTC
>NW_027139905.1:0-22500 GCF_035084215.1 Heptranchias perlo | reverse complement strand
TCACTCACTCTCTCTCTCTCTCTCCCCCATTACCTCACTCACTCTCTCTCTCTCTCCCCCATTACCTCACTCTCTCTCTCTCCCCATTACCTCACTCTCTCTCTCTCCCCCATTACCTCACTCTCTCTCTCTCCCCCATTACCTCACTCTCTCTCTCTCTCCCCATTTACCTCACTCTCTCTCTCTCCCCCATTACCTCACTCTCTCTCTCTCCCCCATTACCTCACTCTCTCTCTCTCCCCCATTACCTCACTCTCTCTCTCTCCCCCAGTTACCTCACTCTCTCTCTCTCCCCCATTTACCTCACTCTCTCACTCTCTCTCTCTCCCCCATTACCTCACTCTCTCTCTCTCCCCCCATTACCTCACTCTCTCTCTCTCCCCCATTACCTCACTCTCTCTCTCTCCCCCATTACCTCACTCTCTCTCTCTCCCCCATTACCTCACTCTCTCTCTCTCCCCCATTACCTCACTCTCTCTCTCTCCCCCCATTACCTCACACTCTCTCTCTCTCTCCCCCATTACCTCACTCACTCTCTCTCTCTCCCCCATTACCTCACCTCTCTCTCCTCCCCCATTACTCACTCTCTCTCTCCCCCATTACCTCACTCTCTCTCTCTCTCCCCCCCCATTACCTCACTCACACTCTCTCTCTCTCTCTCTCCCCCATTACCTCACTCTCTCCCCCCCCCCATGACCTCACTCACTCTCTCTCTCCTCCATTACCTCACTCTCTCTCTCTCTCTCTCCCCCCATTACCTCACTCACTCTCTCTCTCTCTCCCCCATTACCTCACTCACTCTCTCTCTCTCTCTCCCCCATTCCCTCACTCTCTCTCTCTCTCTCTCTCTCACCCCATTACCTCACTCTCTCTCTCTCTCTCTCTCTCTCTCCCCCATTACCTCACTCTCTCTCTCTCCCCCATTACTCACTCTCTCTCTCTCTCTCGCCCCAGTACCTCACTCTCTCTCTCTCTCTCTCTCTCTCACCCATTACATCACTCTCTCTCTCTCTCTCTCCCCCATGACCTCACTTCTCATCTCTCTCCCCCCATTACCTCACTCACTCTCTCTCTCTCTCCCCCATTACCTCACTCACTCTCTCTCTCTCTCCCCCATTCCACTCACTCTCTCTCTCTCACCCATTACCTCACTCACTCTCTCTCTCTCCCCCATTACCTCACTCTCTCTCTCTCCCCCATTACCTCACTCACTCTCTCTCCCCCATTACCTCTCTCTCTCTCTCTCTCTCTCTCTCCCCCATTACCTCACTCACTCTCTCTCTCTCTCTCTCTCTCTCTCCCCCATTACCTCACTCTCTCTCCTCCCCCATTACCTCACTCTCTCTCTCTCTCTCTCTCTCTCTCTCCCCCATTACCTCACTCTCTCTCTCTCTCCCCCATTACCTCACTCACACTCTCTCTCTCTCTCCCCATTACCTCACTCTCTCTCTCCCCCCCCATTACCTCACTCACTCTCTCTCTCTCTCTCCGTCCATTACCTCACTCACTCTCTCTCTCTCCTCCATTACCTCACTCACTCTCTCCCCCCCATTACCTCACTCACTCTCTCTCTCCCCCATTACCTCACTCACTCACTCTCTCCCCCATTACCTCACTCACTCACTCTCTCTCTCTCTCCTCCATTACCTCACTCACTCTCTCTCTCTCCTCCATTACCTCACTCACTCTCCCCCCCATTACCTCACTCACTCTCTCTCTCCCCCATTACCTCACTCACTCACTCACTCACTCTCTCCTCTCTCCCCCATTACCTCACTCACTCACTCACTCTCTCTCTCTCTCTCTCTCCCCCATTACCTCACTCTCTCTCTCTCTCCCCCATTACCTCACTCTCTCTCTCTCCCCCATTACCTCACTCTCTCTCTCTCCCCCATTACCTCACTCTCTCTCTCTCTCTCCCCCATTACCTCACTCTCTCTCTCTCCCCATTACCTCACTCTCTCTCTCTCCCCCATTACCTCACTCTCTCTCTCTCCCCCATTACCTCACTCTCTCTCTCTCCCCCATTACCTCACTCTCTCTCTCTCCCCCATTACCTCACTCTCTCTCTCTCCCCCATTACCTCACTCTCTCTCTCTCCCCCATTACCTCACTCTCTCTCTCTCCCCCATTACCTCACTCTCTCTCTCCCCCATTACCTCACTCTCTCTCTCTCCCCCATTACCTCACTCTCTCTCTCTCCCCCATTACCTCACTCTCTCTCTCTCCTCCCATTACCTCACTCTCTCTCTCTCCCCCATTACTCACTCTCTCTCTCTTCCCCCATTACCTCACTCTCTCCTCTCTCCCCCATTACCTCACTCTCTCTCTCTCCCCCATTACCTCACTCTCTCTCTCTCCCCCATTACCTCACTCTCTCTCTCCCCCCCATTACCTCACTCACACTCTCTCTCTCTCTCTCTCTCCCCCATTACCTCACTCTCTCTCTTCCCCCCCCATTACATCACTCACTCTCTCTCTCTCTCTCTCTCTCCTCCATTACCTCACTCACTCTCTCTCTCTCCTCCATTACCTCACTCACTCTCTCCCCCCCATTACCTCACTCACTCTCTCTCTCCCCCATTACCTCACTCACTCACTCTCTCCCCATTACCTCACTCACTCACTCTCTCTCTCTCCTCCATTACCTCACTCACTCTCTCTCTCTCCTCCATTACCTCACTCACTCTCTCCCCCCATTACCTCACTCACTCTCTCTCTCACCCCATTACCTCACTCACTCACTCACTCTCTCTCTCTCTCCCCATTACCTCACTCTCTCTCTCTCTCCCCCATTACCTCACTCTCTCTCTCTCCCCCATTACCTCACTCTCTCTCTCTCCCCCATTACCTCACTCTCTCTCTCTCCCCCATTACCTCACTCACTCTCTCTCCCCCATTACCTCACTCTCTCTCTCTCCCCCATTACCTCACTCTCTCTCTCTCCCCCATTACCTCACTCTCTCTCTCTCCCCCATTACCTCACTCTCTCTCTCTCCCCCATTACCTCACTCTCTCTCTCTCCCCATTACCCACTCTCTCTCGCTCCCCATTACCTCACTCTCTCTCTCCCCCATTACCTACCTCACTCTCTCTCCCCCATTACCTCACTCTCTCTTCCCCCCATTACCTCACTCTCTCTCTCTCCCCCATTACCTCACTCTCTCTCTCTCCCCCATTACCTCACTCTCTCTCTCTCCCCATTACCTCACTCTCTCTCTCTCCCCCATTACCTCACTCTCTCTCTCTCCCCATTACCTCACTCTCTCTCTCTCCCCCATTACCTCACTCTCTCTCTCCCCATAACCTCACTCTCTCTCTCTCCCCCATTACCTCACTCTCTCTCTCTCCCCATTACCTCACTCTCTCTCTCTCCCCCATTAGCTCACTCTCTCTCTCTCCCCCATTACCTCACTCTCTCTCTCTCCCCCATTACCTCACTCTCTCTCTCTCTCTCCCCCATTACCTCACTCTCTCTCTCTCCCCCATTACCTCACTCACTCTCTCTCTCTCGTCCCCCATTACCTCACTCACTCTCTCTCTCTCTCTCTCTCCCCCATTACCTCACTCTCTCTCTCTCCCCCATTACCTCACTCGCTCTCTCTCCCCCATTACCTCACTCTCTCCCCCATTACCTCACTCTCTCTCTCTCTCTCTCTCTCCATTACCTCACTCACTCTCTCTCTCTCTCCCCATGACCTCACTCTCTCTCTCTCTCTCCCCCATTACCTCACTCTCTCTCTCTCTCTCCCCCCCCATACCTCACTCACTCTCTCTCTCTCTCTCTCTCTCCCCCCCATTACCTCACTCTCTCTCTCTCCCCCCCATTACCTCACTCACTCTCTCTCTCTCTCTCCCCCATACCTCACTCACTCACTCTCTCTCTCTCTCTCTCTCCCCCATTACCTCACTCTCTCTCTCTCCCCATTACCTCACTCTCTCTCTCTCCCCCATTACCTCACTCTCTCTCTCTCCCCCATTACCTCAATCTCTCTCTCTCCCCCATTACCTCAATCTCTCTCTCTCCCCCATTACCTCACTCTCTCTCTCTCCCCCATTGCCTCACTCTCTCTCTCTCCCCCATTACCTCACTCTCTCTCTCTCCCCCATTACCTCACTCTCTCTCTCTCCCCCATTACCTCACTCTCTCTCTCTCCCCCATTACCTTCACTCTCTCTCTCTCCCCCATTACCTCACTCTCTCTCTCTCCCCATTACCTCACTCACTCTCTCCCCCATAACCTCACTCTCTCTCTCTCCCCCATGACCTCACTCTCTCTCTCTCTCCCCCATTACCTCACTCTCTCTCTCTCTCTCCCCCATTATCTCACTCTCTCTCTCTCTCTCTCCCCCATTACCTCACTCACCTCTCTCTCTCTCTCTCCCCCATTACCTCTCTCTCTCTCTCTCCCCCATTACCTCACTCACTCTCTCTCCCCCATTACCTCACTCACTCTCTCTCCCCCATTACCTCACTCACTCTCTCTCCCCCATTACCTCAATCTCTCTCTCTCCCCCATTCCCTCACTCTCTCTCTCCCCCATTACCTCACTCACTCTCTCTCCCCCATTACCTCACTCACTCTCTCTCTCTCTCTCCCCCATTACCTCACTCTCTCTCTCTCCCCCATTACCTCACTCTCTCTCTCTCTCCCCCATTACCTCACTCTCTCTCTCTCCCCATTACCTCACTCTCTCCCCCATTACCTCACTCTCTCACCCCATTACCTCACTCTCTCTCTCTCCCCCATTACCTCACTCTCTCTCTCTCCCCCATTACCTCACTCTCTCTCTCTCCCCCATTACCTCACTCTCTCTCTCTCCCCCCATTACCCACTCTCTCTCTCCCCCATTACCTCACTCTCTCTCTCTCTCTCTCTCCCCCATTACCTCACTCACTCTCTCTCTCTCCCCATTACCTCACACTCTCTCTCTCCCCCATCACCTCACTCTCTCTCTCTCTCCCCATTACCTCACTCACACTCTCTCTCTCTCTCTCTCCCCCATTACCTCACTCTCTCACTCCCCCCCATTACCTCACTCACTCTCTCTCTCTCTCTCCTCCCATTACCTCACACTCTCTCTCTCTCTCTCTCTCTCTCTCCCCCCATTACCTCACTCACTCTCTCTCTCCCCATTACCCTGCTCTCTCTTTCTCCCTCTCTCCAGTTACCCCGCGCTCTCTCTCCCCCCACCTCCCGTACCCCGCGCTCTCTCTCTCCCCCTCTCCAGTTACCCCGCGCTCTCTCTCTCTCTCTCTCTCTCTCTCTTCCCCCTCTCCAGTTACCCCGCTCTCTCTCTCCACCCCTCTTCAGTTACCCCGCTCTCTCTCTCCCTCTCCCGTTACCCCGCTCTCTCTCTCTCCCCCTCTCCCGTTACTCCGCTCTCTCTCTCCCCATCTCCCGTTACCACCGCTCACTCTCCCCATCTCGTTACCCCGCTCTCTCTCCCCATCTCCCGTTACCCCGCTCTCTCTCTCATCCCCATCTCCCATTACCCCGCTCTCTCTCTCCCATCTCCCGTTAGCCCGCTCTCTCTGCCTCCCTCCCTGTCCGTTAGCCCGCTCTCTCTCTACCCTCCCATTAGCATTCTCTCTCTCTCTTCCCCCCTCTCCGTTACCGCGCTCTCTCTCCCCATCTCCCGTTACTCTGCTCTCTCCCTATCTCCCGTTTGCCCGCTCTCTCTGCCTCCCTCCCTCTCCCTTTACCCCGCTCTCTCTGCCTGCCTGCCTCCCTCCCTCTCCCGTTACCCGCCTCTCTCCCTCCCCCCCTCCCGTTACCCCGCTCTCTTCACCCCTCCCGTTACCTCCGCTCTCTCTCACCTCCCCGTTAGCATTCTCTCTCTCTCCTCTCCCTCTCCTGTTACCCCATTACCTCACTCTCTCTCTCTCCCCCATTACCTCACTCTCTCTCTCTCCCCCATTACCTCACTCTCTCTCCCCCATTACCTCACTCTCTCTCTCTCTCTCTCTCTCCCCCATTACCTCACTCTCTCTCTCTCTCCCCCATTACCTCACTCACTCTCTCTCTCTCCCCCATGACCTCACTCTCTCTCTCTCCCCATTACCTCACTCTCTCTCTCTCTCTCCCCCCATTACCTCACTCACTCACTCTCTCTCTCTCTCTCTCTCTCCCCCCCCATAACCTCACTCTCTCTCTCCCCCCCATTACCTCACTCACTCTCTCTCTCTCTCCTCCATTACCTCACTCTCTCTCTCTCTCTCTCTCCCCCATTACCTCACTCACTCACTCTCTCTCTCTCTCTCTCTCTCTCCCCCCATTACCTCACTCTCTCTCTCCCCCATTACCTCACTCTCTCTCTCTCCCCCATTACCTCACTCTCTCTCTCTCCCCCATTACCTCACTCTCTCTCTCTCCCCCATTACCTCACTCTCTCTCTCTCTCCCCCATTACCTCACTCTCTCTCCCCCAGTACCTCACTCTCTCTCTCTCTCCCCATTACCTCACTCTCTCTCTCTCTCCCCCATTACCTCACTCTCTCTCTCTCTCCCCATTACCTCACTCTCTCTCTCTCTCCCCCATTACCTCACTCTCTCTCTCTCTCCCCCATTACCTCACTCTCTCTCTCTCTCCCCCATTACCTCACTCTCTCTCTCTCTCTCTCTCTCCCCATTACCTCACTCACACTCTCTCTCTCTCTCCCCCATTACCTCACTCACTCTCTCTCTCTCCCCCATTACCTCACTCACTCTCTCTCCCCCATTACCTCACTCTCTCTCTCTCCCCCATTACCTCAATCTCTCTCTCTCTCTCCCCCCCATTACCTCACTCACTCTCTCTCCCCCATTACCTCACTCACTCTCTCATCCCCATTACCTCACTCACTCTCTCTCCCCCATTACCTCACTCTCTCTCTCTCCCCATTACCTCACTCTCTCTCTCTCCCCCATTACCTCACTCTCTCTCTCTCCCCCCATGACCTCACTCTCTCTCTCTCCCCCATTACCTCACTCTCTCTCTCTCCCCCATTACCTCACTCTCTCTCTCCCCCATGACCACACTCTCTCTCTCCCCCATACCTCACTCACCTCTCTCTCTCCCCTTACCTCCTCTCTCTCTCCCCCATTACCTCACTCTCTCTCTCTCTCCCCATTACCTCACTCACTCTCTCTCTCTCTCACCCCCCCATTACCTCACTCCTCACTCCCCCCATGACCTCACTCACTCTCTCTCTCACTCCCCCCCATGACCTCACTCACTCTCTCTCTCTCTCCTCCCCATTACCTCACTCTCTCTCTCTCTCTCCCCCATTACCTCACTCTCTCTCTCTCCCCATTACCTCACTCTCTCTCTCTCCCCCATTACCTCACTCTCTCTCTCTCCCCCATTACCTCACTCTCTCTCTCTCCCCCATTACCTCACTCTCTCTCTCTCCCCCATTACCTCACTCTCTCTCCCCATTACCTCACTCTCTCTCTCTCCCCCATTACCTCACTCTCTCTCTCTCCCCCATTACCTCACTCTCTTTCTCTCTCCCCATTACCTCACTCTCTCTCTCTCCCCATGACCTCACTCTCTCTCTCTCCCCCATTACCTCACTCTCTCTCTCTCCCCATTACCTCACTCTCTCTCTCTCTCTCTCCCCCATTACCTCACTCACTCTCTCTCACTCTCTCTATCCCCCATTACCTCACTCACTCTCTCTCTCTCTCTCCCCCATTACCTCACTCTCTCTCTCTCTCCCCCCATTACCTCACTCTCTCTCTCTCTCTCCCCCATTACCTCACTCACTCTCTCTCTCTCTCTCCCCCATTACCTCACTCACACTCTCTCTCTCCCCCCATTACCTCACTCACTCTCTCTCTCTCTCCCCCATTACCTCACTCTCTCTCTCTCTCGCCCCATTACCTCACTCACACTCTCTCTCATCCCCCATTACCTCACTCTCTCTCTCTCTCCCCCATTACCTCACTCTCTCTCTCTCTCCCCCATTACCTCACTCACTCTCTCTCTCTCTCCCCCATTACCTCACTCACTCTCTCTCTCTCTCTCCCCCATTACCTCACTCACTCTCTCTCTCTCTCCCCCATTACCTCACTCACTCTCTCTCTCCCCCCCATGACCTCACTCACTCTCTCTCTCTCCCCCCCATTACCTCACTCTCTCTCTCTCCCCTTACCTCACTCTCTCTCTCCCCCATTACCTCACTCTCTCTCTCTCCCCCATTACCTCACTCTCTCTCTCTCCCCCATTACCTCACTCTCTCTCTCTCCCCCATTACCTCACTCTCTCTCTCTCTCCCCCATTACCTCACTCTCTCTCTCTCCCCCCATTACCTCACTCTCTCTCTCTCCCCCATTACCCTCACTCTCTCTCTCTCCCCCATTACCTCACTCTCTCTCTCTCCCCCCATTACCTCACTCTCTCTCTCCCCCATTACCTCACTCTCTCTCTCTCCCCATGACCTCACTCTCTCTCTCCCCCATGACCTCACTCACTCTCTCTCTCTCTCTCTCTCCTCCCCCATTACCTCACTCTCTCTCTCCCCCATTACCTCACTCTCTCTCTCTCCCCCATTACCTCACACTCTCTCTCTCCCCCATTACCTCACTCTCTCTCTCCTCTCTCCCCCATGACCTCATTCTCTCTCTCTCCCCCATTACCTCACTCTCTCTCTCTCCCCCATTACCTCACTCTCTCTCTCTCTCTCTCTCTCTCCCCCATTACCTCACTCTCCTCTCTCTCCCCCATTACCTCACTCTCTCTCTCTCTCTCTCCCCCATTACCTCACTCTCTCTCTCTCCCCCATTACCTCACTCTCTCTCACTCCCCCCATTACCTCACTCTCTCTCTCTCTCCCCCCATTTCCTCACTCACTCTCTCTCTCTCCCCCATTACCTCACTCACTCTCTCTCTCTCTCTCTCTCTCTCTCCCCCATTACCTCACTCACTCTCTCTCTCTCCCCCATTACCTCACTCTCTCTCTCTCCCCCATTACCTCACTCTCTCTCTCCCCCATTACCTCACTCTCTCTCTCCCCCATTACCTCACTCTCTCTCTCTCCCCCATTACCTCACTCTCTCTCTCTCCCCCATTACCTCACTCACTCTCTCTCTCCATTACCTCACTCACTCACTCTCTCCCCCATTACCTCACTCACTCTCTCTCTCTCTCTCCCCCCCATTACTCTCTCTCTCTCTCCCCCCCATTACTCTCTCTCTCTCTCTCCCCCCCATTACTCTCTCTCTCTCTCCCCCCCATTACTCTCTCTCTCTCTCCCCCCCATTACTGTCTCTCTCTCCCCCCCATTACCTCTCTCTCTCTCTCTCCCCCCATTACCTCTCTCTCACTCTCTCTCTCCCCCCATTACCTCTCTCTCACTCTCTCTCCCCCATTACCTCACTCTCTCTCTCTTCCCCCCATCCCTCTCTCTCTCTCTCTCTCTCTCTCTCCCCCCCATGACCTCACTCTCTCTCTCCCCCCCATTACCTCACTCTCTCTCTCTCCCCCCATTACCTCACTCTCTCTCTCTCCCCCCCATTACCTCTCTCTCTCTCTCTCTCTCTCTCCCCCATGACCTCACTCTCTCTCTCTCTCTCTCTCTCTCCCCCCCATGACCTCACTCTCTCTCTCCCCCCCATTACCTCACTCTCTCTCTCTCCCCCCATTACCTCACTCTCTCTCTCTCCCCCCCATTACCTCACTCTCTCTCTCTCTCTCTCTCTCCCCCCCATGACCTCACTCTCTCTCTCTCTCTCTCCCCCCATTACCTCACTCTCTCTCTCCCCCATTACCTCTCTCCTCTCTCCCCCATGACCTCACTCTCTCTCTCCCCCATTACCTCTCTCTCTCCGCCATTACCGTCACTCTCTCTCTCTCCCCCATTACCTCACTCTCTCTCTCCCCCCCATTACGTCACTCTCCCTCTCTCTCTCCCCCATGACCTCACTCTCTCTCTCCCCCCATTACCTCACTCTCTCTCTCTCTCTCTCTCTCTCTCTCCCCCCATTACCTCACTCTCTCTCTCTCTCCCCCCCATTACCTCACTCTCTCTCCTCTCTCTCTCTCCCCATTACCTCACTCTCTCTCTCTCTCTCCCCCCATTACCTCACTCTCTCTCTCTCTCTCCCCCCATTACCTCACTCTCTCTCCTCTCTCCCCCCATTACCTCACTCTCTCTCTCTCCCCCCCATTACCTCACTCTCTCTCCCCCCATTACCTCACTCTCTCTCTCTCTCCCCCCATTACCTCACTCTCCCCCCATTACCTCAATCTCTCTCCCTCTCCCCCATGACCTCACTCTCTCTCTCCTCCCCCCATTACCTCACTCTCTCTTCCCCCCCCCCCCATTACCTCACTCTCTCTCTCTCCCCCATTACCATCACTCTCTCTCTCTCTCTCTCCCCCCCAATGCCTCACTCTCTCCCCCATACCTCACTCTCTCTCTCCCCCATTACCTCACTCTCTCTCTCCCCCATTACCTCACTCTCTCTCACCCCATTACCTCACTCTCTCTCTCTCCCCATTACCTCACTCTCTCTCTCCCCCATTACCTCACTCTCTCTCTCCCCCATTACCTCACTCTCTCTCTCCTCTCTCCCCCCATGACCTCACTCTCTCTCTCCCCCCATGACCTCACTCTCTCTCTCCCCCCATTACCTCCTCTCTCTCCCCCCATTACCTCCCTCTCTCCCCCCATTACCTCCCCCTCTCTCTCTCTCCCTTTTACCTCACTCTCTCTCTCTCTCTCCCCATTACCTCACTCTCTCTCTCTATCTCCCCATTACCTCACTCCCTCTCTCTCTCTCCCCATTACCTCACTCTCTCTCTCTCCCCCATTACCTCACTCTCTCTCTCTCCCCCCATTACCTCACTCTCTCTCTCTCTCCCCCCATTACCTCACTCTCTCTCTCTCTCCCCATTACCTCACTCTCTCTCTCTCTCTCTCCCCATTACCTCACTCTCTCTCTCTCTCTCCCCATTACCTCTCTCTCTCTCTCCCCATTACCTCACTCTCTCTCTCTCTCTCTCTCCCCATTACCTCACTCTCTCTCTCTCCCCCCATTACCTCACTCTCTCTCTCCCCCCATTACCTCACTCTCTCTCTCTCCCCCCATTACCTCACTCTCTCTCTCTCCCCCCATTACCTCACTCTCTCTCTCTCTCTCTCTCTCTCCCCCCATTACCTCACTCTCTCTCTCTCTCTCCCCCCATTACCTCACTCTCTCTCTCTCCCCATTACCTCTCTCCCTCTCTCCCCCATTACCTCACTCTCTCTCTCCCCCATTACCTCACTCTCTCTCCCCCCCATTACCTCACTCTCTCTCTCCCCCATTACCTCACTCTCTCTCTCTCCCCCCATTACCTCACTCTCTCTCTCCCCCCATTACGTCACTCTCCCTCTCTCTCTCCCCCATTACCTCACTCTCTCTCTCTCCCCCCCCATTACCTCACTCTCTCTCTCCCCCATTACCTCACTCTCTCTCCCTCACCTCCCCCCCATTACCTCACTCTCTCTCTCCCCCCATGACCTCACTCTCTCTCTCCCCCCCATTACCTCACTCTCTCTCTCCCCCCATTACCTCTCTCTCTCTCCCCCCATTACCTCTCTCTCCCCCCATTACCTCACTCTCCCCCATTACCTCACTCTCCCCCCATTACCTCACTCTCCCCCCATTACCTCACTCTCCCCCATTACCTCACTCTCCCCCCCATTACCTCACTCTCCCCCATTACCTCACTCTCCCCCCATTACCTCACTCTCCCCCCATTAACTCACTCTCCCCCCATTACTTCACTCTCACCCCCATTACTTCACTCTCCCCCCATTACTTCACTCTCCCCCCATTACTTCACTCTCCCCCCATTACTTCACTCTCCCCCCATTACTTCACTCTCTCTCTCTTTCCCCCATTCCCTCACTCTCTCTCTCTCTCTCTCTCTCTCCCCATTACCTCTCTCTCTCTCTCTCTCTCTCTCTCTCCCCATTACCTCACTCTCTCTCTCTCTCCCCATTACCTCACTCTCTCTCTCTCCCCCATTACCTCACTCTCTCTCTCTCTCTCTCTCTCCCCCATTACCTCACTCTCTCTCTCTCCCCCATTACCTCACTCTCTCTCTCTCTCTCCCCCATTACCTCACTCTCTCTCTCTCCCCCATTACCTCACTCTCTCTCTCTCCCCCATTACCTCACTCTCTCTCTCTCCCCCATTACATCACCTCTCTCTCTCTCTCCCCCATTACCTCACTCTCTCTCTCTCCCCATTACCTCACTCACTCTCTCTCTCCCCATACCTCACTCACTCTCTCTCTCTCTCCCCCATTACCTCACTCACTCTCTCTCTCTCTCCCCCATTACCTCACTCTCTCTCTCTCCCCCATTACCTCACTCTCTCTCTCTCCCCCATTACCTCACTCTCTCTCTCTCCCCCATTACCTCACTCTCTCTCTCTCCCCCATTACCTCACTCTCTCTCTCTCCCCCCATTACCTCACTCTCTCTCTCTCCCCCATTACCTCACTCTCTCTCTCTCCCCCATTACCTCACTCTCTCTCTCTCTCCCCCATTACCTCACTCTCTCTCTCTCCCCCATTACCTCACTCTCTCTCTCTCCCCCCATTACCTCACTCTCTCTCTCTCCCCCATTACCTCACTCTCTCTCTCTCCCCCATTACCTCACTCTCTCTCTCTCCCCCATTACCTCACTCTCTCTCTCTCCCCCATTACCTCACTCTCTCTCTCTCCCCCATTACCTCACTCTCTCTCTCTCCCCCATTACCTCACTCTCTCTCTCTCCCCCATTACCTCACTCTCTCTCTCTCTCCCCCATTACCTCACTCTCTCTCTCTCCCCATGACCTCACTCTCTCTCTCTCTCCCCCATGACCTCACTCTCTCTCTCTCCCCCATTACCTCACTCTCTCTCTCTCCCCCATTACCTCACTCTCTCTCTCTCCCCCATTACCTCACTCTCTCTCTCTCCCCCATTACCTCACTCTCTCTCTCTCCCCCATTACCTCACTCTCTCTCTCTCCCCCATTACTCACTCTCTCTCTCTCTCCCCCATTACCTCACTCTCTCTCTCCCCCCATTACCTCACTCTCTCTCTCTCCCCCATTACCTCACTCTCTCTCTCCCCCATTACCTCACTCTCTCTCTCTCCCCCATTACCTCACTCTCTCTCTCTCCCCCATTACCTCACTCTCTCTCTCCCCCATTACCTCACTCTCTCTCTCCCCCATTACCAAACTCACTCTCTCCCCATTACCTCACTCACTCTCTCTCTCTCTCTCCCCCATTACCTCACTCACTCTCTCTCTCTCTCTCTCTCTCTCCCCCATTACCTCACTCTCTCTCTCCCCCATTACCTCACTCTCTCTCTCCTCCCCCATTACCTCACTCTCTCTCTCCCTCCCCCATTACCTCACTCTCTCTCTCCCTCCCCCATTACCTCACTCTCTCTCTCTCCCCCATTACCTCACTCTCTCTCTCTCCCCCATTACCTCACTCTCTCTCTCTCTCTCCCCCATTACCTCACTCTCTCTCTCTCTCTCTCTCCCCCATTACCTCACTCTCTCTCTCTCTCTCCCCCCCATTACCTCACTCTCTCTCTCTCTCTCTCCCCCCATTACCTCACTCTCTCTCTCTCTCTCTCCCCCCATTACCTCACTCTCTCTCTCTCTCTCTCCCCCCATTACCTCACTCTCTCTCCCCCCATTACCTCACTCTCTCTCTCTCTCCCCCATTACCTCACTCTCCCCCATTACCTCAATCTCTCTCCCTCTCCCCCCATGACCTCACTCTCTCTCTCTCTCCCCCATTACCTCACTCTCTCTTCCCCCCCCCCCATTACCTCACTCTCTCTCTCCCCCCATTACCTCACTCTCTCTCTCTCTCTCTCCCCCCCATTACCTCACTCTCTCTCTCCCCCATTACCTCACTCTCTCTCTCCCCCATTACCTCACTCTCTCTCTCCCCCATTACCTCACTCTCTCTCTCCCCCATTACCTCACTCTCTCTCTCCCCCATTACCTCACTCTCTCTCTCCCCCATTACCTCACTCTCTCTCTCTCTCCCCCCCATGACCTCACTCTCTCTCTCCCCCATGACCTCACTCTCTCTCTCCCCCCATTACCTCCCTCTCTCCCCCCATTACCTCCCTCTCTCCCCCCATTACCTCCCCCTCTCTCCCCCCATTACCTCCCCCTCTCTCCCCCCATTACCTCCCCCTCTCTCTCTCTCCCTTTTACCTCACTCTCTCTCTCTCTCTCTCCCATTACCTCACTCTCTCTCTCTATCTCCCCATTACCTCACTCCCTCTCTCTCTCTCCCCATTACCTCACTCTCTCTCTCTCCCCCCATTACCTCACTCTCTCTCTCTCCCCCATGACCTCACTCTCTCTCTCTCTCCCCCATTACCTCACCTCTCTCTCTCTCTCCCCATTACCTCACTCTCTCTCTCTCTCTCTCTCTCTCCCCATTACCTCACTCTCTCTCTCTCTCTCCCCATTACCTCTCTCTCTCTCTCCCCATTACCTCACTCTCTCTCTCCCCATTACCTCACTCTCTCTCTCTCTCTCTCTCCCCATTACCTCACTCTCTCTCTCTCCCCCATTACCTCACTCTCTCTCTCCCCCCATTACCTCACTCTCTCTCTCTCCCCCCATTACCTCACTCTCTCTCTCTCCCCCATTACCTCACTCTCTCTCTCTCTCTCTCTCTCCCCCCCATTACCTCACTCTCTCTCTCTCTCCCCCCATTACCTCACTCTCTCTCTCTCTCCCCCCATTACCTCACTCTCTCTCTCCCCCATTACCTCTCTCCCTCTCTCCCCCATTACCTCACCTCTCTCCCCCATTACCTCACTCTCTCTCCCCCCCATTACCTCACTCTCTCTCTCCCCCATTACCTCACTCTCTCTCTCTCCCCCCATTACCTCACTCTCTCTCTCCCCCCATTACGTCACTCTCCCTCTCGCTCTCCCCCATTACCTCACTCTCTCTCCCCCCCCCATTACCTCACTCTCTCTCTCCCCCATTACCTCACTCTCTCTCTCTCCCCCCCATTACCTCACTCTCTCTCTCCCCCCATGACCTCACTCTCTCTCTCCCCCCCATTACCTCACTCTCTCTCTCTCTCCCCCCCCATTACCTCACTCTCTCTCTCCCCCCATTACCTCTCTCTCTCTCCCCCATTACCTCTCTCTCTCTCCCCCCATTACCTCTCTCTCTCTCCCCCCATTACCTCACTCTCCCCCCATTACCTCACTCTCCCCCCATTACCTCACTCTCCCCCCCATTACCTCACTCTCCCCCCATTACTTCACTCTCCCCCCATTACTTCACTCTCTCCCCCCATTACTTCACTCTCCCCCATTACTTCACTCTCCCCCCATTACTTCACTCTCTCTCTCTTTCCCCATTACCTCACTCTCTCTCTCTCTCTCCCCATTACCTCTCTCTCTCTCTCTCTCTCCCCATTACCTCACTCCTCTCTCTCTCTCCCCATTACCTCACTCTCTCTCTCTCCCCCATTACCTCACTCTCTCTCTCTCTCCCCCCATTACCTCACTCTCTCTCTCTCCCCCATTACCTCACTCTCTCTCTCTCTCTCCCCCATTACCTCACTCTCTCTCTCTCCCCATTACCTCACTCTCTCTCTCTCCCCCATTACTCACTCTCCTCTCTCTCCCCCATTACCTCCACTCTCTCTCTCTCCCCCATTACCTCCTCACTCTCTCTCTCTCTCTCTCCCCCATTACCTCCTCACTCTCTCTCTCTCTCCCCCATTACCTCACTCACTCTCTCTCTCTCTCACCCCATTACCTCACTCACTCTCTCTCTTCTCTCCCCATTACCTCACTCTCTCTCTCTCCCCCATTACCTCACTCTCTCTCTCTCCCCCATACCTCACTCTCTCTCTCTCCCCCCATTACCTCACTCTCTCTCTCTCCCCCATTACCTCACTCTCTCTCTCTCCCCCATTACCTCACTCTCTCTCTCTCTCCCCCATTACCTCACTCTCTCTCTCTCCCCCATTACCTCACTCTCTCTCTCTCCCCCATTACCTCACTCTCTCTCTCTCCCCCATTACCTCACTCTCTCTCTCTCCCCCATTACCTCACTCTCTCTCACTCTCCCCATTACCTCACTCTCTCTCATCTCCCCCATTACCTCACTCTCACTCTCTCCCCCATTACCTCACTCTCTCTCTCTCCCCCATTACCCACTCTCTCTCTCTCCCCCATTACCTCACTCTCTCTCTCTCCCCATTACCTCACTCTCTCTCTCTCCCCCATTACCTCACTCTCTCTCTCTCCCCCATTACCTCACTCTCTCTCTCTCCCCCATTACCTCACTCTCTCTCTCTCCCCCATTACCTCACTCTCTCTCTCTCTCCCCCATTACCTCACTCTCTCTCTCCCCCCATTACCTCACTCTCTCTCTCTCCCCCATTACCTCACTCTCTCTCTCTCCCCCATTACCTCACTCTGTCTCTCTCCCCCATTACCTCACTCTCTCTCTCTCCCCCATTACCTCACTCTCTCTCTCTCACCCCCATTACCTCACTCTCTCTCTCCCCCCATTACCTCACTCTCTCTCTCTCCCCCATTACCTCACTCTCTCTCTCTCCCCCATTACCTCACTCTCTCTCTCTCCCCCATTACCTCACTCACTCTCACCCCCCATTACCTCACTCTCTCTCTCCCCCATTACCTCACTCACTCTCTCTCTCTCCCCCATTACCTCACTCTCTCTCTCCCCCATTACCTCACTCTCTCTCTCCCCCATTACCTCACTCACTCTCTCCCCCATTACCCACTCACTCTCTCTCTCTCTCCCCCATTACCTCACTCTCTCTCTCTCTCTCCCCCATAACCTCACTCTCTCACTCTCCCCCATTACCTCACTCTCTCTCTCCCTCCCCATTACCTCACTCTCTCTCTCCTCCCCCATTACCTCACTCTCTCTCTCTCCCCCATTACCTCACTCTCTCTCTCTCCCCCCATTACCTCACTCTCTCTCTCTCCCCCATAACCTCACTCTCTCTCTCTCCCCCATAACCTCACTCTCTCTCTCTCCCCCATAACCTCACTCTCTCTCTCTCCCCCATACCTCACTCTCTCTCTCTCCCCCCATTACCTCACTCTCTCTCTCTCCCCCATTACCTCACTCTCTCTCTCTCTCCCCCATTACCTCACTCTCTCTCTCTCTCCCCCATTACCTCACTCTCTCTCTCTCTCCTCCCCCCATTACCTCACTCTCTCTCTCTCTCTCTCTCCCCCATTACCTCACTCTCTCTCTCTCCCCATTACCTCACTCACTCTCTCTCCTCTCTCCCCCATTACCTCACTCACTCTCTCTCTCTCTCTCCCCCATGACCTCACTCTCTCTCTCTCCCCCATTACCTCACTCGCTCTCTCCCCCATTACCTCACTCTCTCCCCATTACCTCACTCGCTCTCTCTCTCTCTCCCCCATTACCTCACTCACTCTCTCTCTCTCTCCCCCATGACCTCACTCTCTCTCTCTCTCTCCCCCATGACCTCACTCTCTCTCTCCCCCATTACCTCACTCTCTCTCTCTCTCCCCCCATTACCTCACTCACTCACTCTCTCTCTCTCTCTCTCCTCCCCCCCATAACCTCACTCTCTCTCTCCCCCCCATTACCTCACTCACTCTCTCTCTCTCTCCTCCATTACCTCACTCTCTCTCTCTCTCTCTCTCCCCCATTACCTCACTCACTCACTCTCTCTCTCTCTCTCCTCTCTCCCCATTACCTCACTCTCTCTCTCTCCCCCATTACCTCACTCCTCTCTCTCCCCCATTACCTCACTCTCTCTCTCCCCCATTACCTCACTCTCTCTCTCTCCCCCATACCTCACTCTCTCACTCCCCCATTACCTCACTCTCTCTCTCTCCCCCATTACCTCACTCTCTCTCTCTCTCCCCATTACCTCACTCTCTCTCTCTCTCTCCCCATTACCTCACTCTCTCTCTCTCTCTCTTCCCCCATTACCTCTCTCTCTCTCTCTCCCCCATTACCTCACTCTCTCTCTCTCCCCCATTACCTCACTCTCTCTCTCCCCCATTACCTCACTCTCTCTCTCTCTCTCTCCCCCATTACCTCACTCTCTCTCTCTCTCTCTCTCCCCCATTACCTCACTCTCTCTCTCTCTCCCCCATTACCTCACTCTCTCTCCCCCATTACCTCACTCTCTCTCCCCCATTACCTCACTCTCTCTCTCTCTCTCTCTCTCTCATCCCATTACCTCACTCACTCTCCTCTCTCTCTCCCCCATTACCTCACTCACTCTCTCTCCCCCATTACCTCACTCTCTCTCTCTCCCCCCATTACCTCAATCTCTCTCTCTCTCTCTCCCCCATTACCTCACTCACTCTCTCTCCCCCATTACCTCACTCACTCTCTCATCCCCATTACCTCACTCACTCTCTCTCCCCCATTACCTCACTCTCTCTCTCTCCCCCATCACCTCACTCTCTCTCTCTCCCCCATTACCTCACTCTCTCTCTCTCCCCCATTACCTCACTCTCTCTCTCTCCCCCATTACCTCACACTCTCTCTCCCCCATTACCTCACTCTCTCTCTCCCCCATTACCTCACTCTCTCTCTCTCCCCCATTACCTCACTCACTCTCTCTCTCTCTCCCCCATTACCTCACTCTCTCTCTCTCCCCATTACCTCACTCACTCTCTCTCTCTCTCTCTCTCTCTCCCCCATTACCTCACTCTCTCACTCCCCCCCATGACCTCACTCACTCTCTCTCTCACTCCCCCCCATGACCTCACTCACTCTCTCTCTCTCTCTCTCCTCCCATTACCTCACTCTCTCTCTCTCACTCTCTCTCTCCCCCCATTACCTCTCTCTCTCTCCCCCATTACCTCACTCTCTCTCTCTCCCCCATTACCTCACTCTCTCTCACTCCCCCATTACCTCACTCTCTCTCCCCCATTACCTCACTCTCTCTCTCTCTCCCCCATTACCTCACTCTCTCTCTCTCTCCCCCCCATTACCTCACTCTCTCTCTCCCCCATTACCTCACTCTCTTTCTCTCCCCCATTACCTCACTCTCTCTCTCTCCCCCATTACCTCACTCTCTCTCTTTCCCCCATTACCTCACTCTCTCTCTCTCCCCCATTACCTCACTCTCTCTCTCTCTCTCTCCCCATACCTCACTCACTCTCCTCTCTCTCCTCTCTCTCCCCCATTACCTCACTCACTCTCTTCTCTCTCTCTCTCCCCCATTACCTCACTCCTCTCTCTCTCTCCCCCATACCTCACTCTCTCTCTCTCTCTCCCCCATTACCTCACTCACTCTCTCTCATCTCTCCCCCATTACCTCACTCACACTCTCTCTCTCCCCCATTACATCACTCACTCTCTCTCTCTCTCTCCCCCATTACCTCACTCACTCTCTCTCTCTCTCCCCCATTACCTCACTCACTCCTCTCTCATCTCTCCCCATTACCTCACTCACTCTCTCTCTCTCTCTCTCTCCCCCATTACCTCACTCACATCTCTCTCTCTCTCCCCCATTACCTCACTCACTCTCTCTCTCTCTCTCCCCCATGACCTCACTCACTCTCTCTCTCTCTCCCCCCCATTACCTCACTCCTCTCTCTCTCCCCCGTTACCTCACTCTCTCTCTCTCCCCCATTACCTCACTCTCTCTCTCTCCCCCATTACCTCACTCTCTCTCTCTCCCCAATTACCTCACTCTCTCTCTCTCTCCCCCATTACCTCACTCTCTCTCTCTCCCCCATTACCTCACTCTCTCTCTCTCCCCCATTACCTCACTCTATCTCTCTCCCCCATTACCTCACTCTCTCTCTCTCCCCCATTACCTCACTCTCTCTCTCTCCCCCATTACCTCACTCTCTCTCTCTCCCCCATGACCTCACTCTCTCTCTCCCCCATGACCTCACTCACTCTCTCTCTCTCTCTCTCTCTCCCCCATTACCTCACTCTCTCTCTCCCCCATTACCTCACTCTCTCTCTCCCCCATTACCTCACTCTCTCTCTCTCCCCCATTACCTCACTCTCTCTCTCTCCCCCATTACCTCACTCTCTCTCTCTCCCCCATTACCTCACTCTCTCTCTCTCACCCCATTACCTCACTCTCTCTCTCTCCCCCATTACCTCACTCTATCTCTCTCCCCCATTACCTCACTCTCTCTCTCTCCCCCATTACCTCACTCTCTCTCTCTCCCCCATTACCTCACTCTCTCTCTCTCCCCCATGACCTCACTCTCTCTCTCCCCCATGACCTCACTCACTCTCTCTCTCTCTCCCCCATTACCTCACTCTCTCTCTCCCTCCATTACCTCACTCTCTCTCTCTCCCCCATTACCTCACTCTCTCTCTCTCCCCCATTACCTCACTCTCTCTCTCTCCCCCATTACCTCACTCTCTCTCTCTCCCCCATTACCTCACTCTCTCTCTCTCTCCCCCATTACCTCACTCTCTCTCTCTCTCCCCCATTACCTCACTCTCTCTCTCTCTCTCTCCCCCATTACCTCACTCTCTCTCTCTCCCCCATTACCTCACTCTCTCACTCCCCCATTACCTCACTCTCTCTCTCTCTCTCTCCCCCATTTCTCACTCACTCTCTCTCTCTCTCCCCCATTACCTCACTCACTCTCTCTCTCTCTCTCTCTCTCTCTCTCATCCCCCATTACCTCACTCACTCTCTCTCTCTCCCCCATTACCTCACTCTCTCTCTCTCCCCCATTACTCACTATCTCTCTCTCCCCCATTACCTCACTCTCTCTCTCTCCACCATTACCTCACTCTCTCTCTCTCCCCCATTACCTCACTCTCTCTCTCTCCCCCATTACCTCACTCTCTCTCTCTCCCCCATTACCTCACTCTCTCTCTCTCCCCCATTACCTCACTCTCTCTCTCTCACCCATTACCTCACTCACTCTCTCTCTCTCTCTCCCCCATTACCTCACTCACTCTCTCTCTCTCTCTCCCCCCCATTACTCTCTCTCTCTCTCTCCCCCCATTACTCTCTCTCTCTCTCCCCCCCATTACTCTCTCTCTCTCCCCCCCATTACTCTCTCTCTCTCTCCCCCCCATTCTCTCTCTCTCTCCCCCCATTACCTCTCTCTCTCTCTCTCCCCCCCATTACCTCTCTCTCACTCTCTCTCCCCCCCATTACCTCTCTCTCACTCTCTCTCCCCCATTACCTCACTCTCTCTCTCTTCCCCCATTCCCTCTCTCTCTCTCTCTCTCTCTCCCCCCCATGACCTCACTCTCTCTCTCCCCCCCATTACCTCACTCTCTCTCTCTCCCCCCCATTACCTCACTCTCTCTCTCTCTCCCCCCCATTACCTCTCTCTCTCTCTCTCTCTCTCTCTCCCCCATGACCTCACTCTCTCTCTCTCTCTCTCTCTCTCTCCCCCCCATGACCTCACTCTCTCTCTCCCCCCCATTACCTCACTCTCTCTCTCTCCCCCCCATTACCTCACTCTCTCTCTCTCCCCCCCCCATTACCTCACTCTCTCTCTCTCTCTCTCTCTCTCTCTCCCCCCATGACCTCACTCTCTCTCTCTCTCTCTCTCTCCCCCCATTACCTCTCTCCCTCTCTCCCCCATTACCTCTCTCCCTCTCTCCCCCATGACCTCACTCTCTCTCTCCGCCATTACCTCACTCTCTCTCTCTCCCCCCATTACCTCACTCTCTCTCTCCCCCCATACGTCACTCTCCTCTCTCTCTCCCCATGACCTCACTCTCTCTCTCCCCCCATTACCTCACTCTCTCTCTCTCTCTCTCTCTCCCCCCATTACCTCACTCTCTCTCTCTCTCCCCCCCATTACCTCACTCTCTCTCTCTCTCTCTCCCCCTTACCTCACTCTCTCTCTCTCTCTCTCCCCCCCATTACCTCACTCTCTCTCTCTCTCTCTCCCCCCATTACCTCACTCTCTCTCTCTCTCTCCCCCCATTACCTCACTCTCTCTCTCTCTCTCTCCCCCCATTACCTCACTCTCTCTCTCTCTCTCTCTCCCCCATTACCTCACTCTCTCTCCCCCCATTACCTCACTCTCTCTCTCTCTCTCTCCCCCCATTACCTCACTCTCTCTCCCCCCATTACCTCACTCTCTCTCTCTCTCCCCCATTACCTCACTCTCCCCCCATTACCTCAATCTCTCTCCCTCTCCCCCCATGACCTCACTCTCTCTCTCTCCCCCATTACCTCACTCTCTCTTCCCCCCCCCCCATTACCTCACTCTCTCTCTCCCCCATTACCTCACTCTCTCTCTCTCTCTCCCCCCAATGCCTCACTCTCTCCCCCATTACCTCACTCTCTCTCTCCCCCATTACCTCACTCTCTCTCTCCCCCATTACCTCACTCTCTCTCTCCCCCATTACCTCACTCTCTCTCTCCCCCATTACCTCACTCTCTCTCTCCCCCATTACCTCACTCTCGCTCTCGCCCATTACCTCACTCTCTCTCTCTCCCCCATTACCTCACTCTCTCTCTCTCCCCCATGACCTCACTCTCTCTCTCCCCCATGACA